>NC_059434.1:87336610-87399110 GCF_021028975.2 Sphaerodactylus townsendi | reverse complement strand
CCCACCCCCCCCCCCCCCCACCCCCCCCCCCCCCCACCCCCCCCCCCCCCCACCCCCCCCCCCCCCCACCCCCCCCCCCCCCCACCCCCCCCCCCCCCCACCCCCCCCCCCCCCCACCCCCCCCCCCCCCCACCCCCCCCCCCCCCCACCCCCCCCCCCCCCCACCCCCCCCCCCCCCCACCCCCCCCCCCCCCCACCCCCCCCCCCCCCCACCCCCCCCCCCCCCCACCCCCCCCCCCCCCCACCCCCCCCCCCCCCCACCCCCCCCCCCCCCCACCCCCCCCCCCCCCCACCCCCCCCCCCCCCCACCCCCCCCCCCCCCCACCCCCCCCCCCCCCCACCCCCCCCCCCCCCCACCCCCCCCCCCCCCCACCCCCCCCCCCCCCCACCCCCCCCCCCCCCCACCCCCCCCCCCCCCCACCCCCCCCCCCCCCCACCCCCCCCCCCCCCCACCCCCCCCCCCCCCCACCCCCCCCCCCCCCCACCCCCCCCCCCCCCCACCCCCCCCCCCCCCCACCCCCCCCCCCCCCCACCCCCCCCCCCCCCCACCCCCCCCCCCCCCCACCCCCCCCCCCCCCCACCCCCCCCCCCCCCCACCCCCCCCCCCCCCCACCCCCCCCCCCCCCCACCCCCCCCCCCCCCCACCCCCCCCCCCCCCCACCCCCCCCCCCCCCCACCCCCCCCCCCCCCCACCCCCCCCCCCCCCCACCCCCCCCCCCCCCCACCCCCCCCCCCCCCCACCCCCCCCCCCCCCCACCCCCCCCCCCCCCCACCCCCCCCCCCCCCCACCCCCCCCCCCCCCCACCCCCCCCCCCCCCCACCCCCCCCCCCCCCCACCCCCCCCCCCCCCCACCCCCCCCCCCCCCCACCCCCCCCCCCCCCCACCCCCCCCCCCCCCCACCCCCCCCCCCCCCCACCCCCCCCCCCCCCCACCCCCCCCCCCCCCCACCCCCCCCCCCCCCCACCCCCCCCCCCCCCCACCCCCCCCCCCCCCCACCCCCCCCCCCCCCCACCCCCCCCCCCCCCCACCCCCCCCCCCCCCCACCCCCCCCCCCCCCCACCCCCCCCCCCCCCCACCCCCCCCCCCCCCCACCCCCCCCCCCCCCCACCCCCCCCCCCCCCCACCCCCCCCCCCCCCCACCCCCCCCCCCCCCCACCCCCCCCCCCCCCCACCCCCCCCCCCCCCCACCCCCCCCCCCCCCCACCCCCCCCCCCCCCCACCCCCCCCCCCCCCCACCCCCCCCCCCCCCCACCCCCCCCCCCCCCCACCCCCCCCCCCCCCCACCCCCCCCCCCCCCCACCCCCCCCCCCCCCCACCCCCCCCCCCCCCCACCCCCCCCCCCCCCCACCCCCCCCCCCCCCCACCCCCCCCCCCCCCCACCCCCCCCCCCCCCCACCCCCCCCCCCCCCCACCCCCCCCCCCCCCCACCCCCCCCCCCCCCCACCCCCCCCCCCCCCCACCCCCCCCCCCCCCCACCCCCCCCCCCCCCCACCCCCCCCCCCCCCCACCCCCCCCCCCCCCCACCCCCCCCCCCCCCCACCCCCCCCCCCCCCCACCCCCCCCCCCCCCCACCCCCCCCCCCCCCCACCCCCCCCCCCCCCCACCCCCCCCCCCCCCCACCCCCCCCCCCCCCCACCCCCCCCCCCCCCCACCCCCCCCCCCCCCCACCCCCCCCCCCCCCCACCCCCCCCCCCCCCCACCCCCCCCCCCCCCCACCCCCCCCCCCCCCCACCCCCCCCCCCCCCCACCCCCCCCCCCCCCCACCCCCCCCCCCCCCCACCCCCCCCCCCCCCCACCCCCCCCCCCCCCCACCCCCCCAGAACAAGATCCACCAGACCACGGCCACACAGCCTGGAAAACCCACCAATGCACACACACACCCTGTTCCTGCAGAAGATTGGGGACCAGACTATGTTATATTTTTAATGGGTCAGGACCCGACTCGCTTTCCCAGCAGCTGAAGAGAAGCTGCAGGGAACTAACTGCTTGTTAAACTGTTGTGGGAGCCCAGTTTAGCTTCGCTCCACAATATAGGGGGCAGGCTGGACCAGGGGCTTTATTTGCCCCCATTCTGGAGATGCAGGAGGAGCAAATGGAGAAGCGAGAATGACTGCCTTCTTGTAGGGAAAGCAAGCTGGGTGACCAGGGACGCTGGACCAGATTTATTTTACAAGAATGATGTGTCATTTGGTTCAGAGGGGAAACCTCACCTTGGGAGGCTGGCTTTGACATTTGAGGAGAGAGCAGGACAAACACTCGTCAAGCACGAAGTCCACCAATGACTGACCTGGCTCAAGATCTTCATGGCCAGAGCTCTAGCAAATATCCCACGACCCGTGCGGGAGCCCCCAACATGATGCCCCTGGCCGCCATGGCTCTAGCTCAGGGGTCTGCAACCTGTGGTACTCCAGATGTTCATGGACTACAATTCCCATCAGCCCCTGCCAGCATGCCCAATTGGCAGGGGCTGATGGGAATTGTAGCCCATGGACATCTGGAGAGGCACAGGTTGCAGACCTCTGCTTTAGCTAATACCTTTCCCGGCTCCCACCAAGTGTTTCTTCAGATTGTGGGTGGGGCCAGGTGAAGTACCTGCCCAGCAAGGCTTCTGATTGATGTATGAATTAAAACAAAGGTATTTCACGGGCAGCTTCCACTACAGGTGTGGTTCTCTCCAGTGTATTTTTTAAATTACCCCTCTTGACCCCTGCCCTTGGCCTTCCTTTGGGCGTGGTTCTGCCTCCCATGGAAGTCACCTGGGTGCATAAGTCCATGTCCCACAACAGCCATGTTGTGTTTTGCCAAAATGTGCCCTCAGGCTGAAAAGGGTAGCAGACCTCTGAGGTACATGGAGGACCTGCAGGCCTTCTACCTTTGGGGGCATCTTCCTGTCCTCCTGCGCCCACAAAGGAACTCTTGGGAACCACTGCTCAAGGGAGTACGTAGGGAGCGGCTTAACTGAATGTCGTGGGTGCGAGAGCACGGCTGGACTCCCTCAGTACCCTGTCCCTTGCAAGGGCAGAGAAGCCTTCGTTTTCCCGCTCCTTCCACCCAGGCTGAGCTGTGAGATCTCAGAAGGGAGCCCCTAAGAAGGGAATTCCTGAATACAGGCCCGGCCTGCTGCTTGGAAGAGGAAGAGGGAGCCCAGAGAGAGAGAGAGAGAGAGAGAGAGAGAGAGAGAGAGAGAGAGAGAGAGAGAGAGAGAGAGAGAGAGGGCAGGACACTCACCAAGGAGTGCAATGGAACTTGCTCGTCGGCACCCGCCTTCCCTTTTGCTTCGCGGACCATGGCCTCGATCCGTTCCAGGCATTTGTCTGAGCCGACCAGCTGTTCAGGAACAGAACAGACCCAAAGAGGTTCCCGTCATGGTTGGTCACACCCAAACACTCACCCTCCTCCTCCGCCCTTACCCCAAGCTTCAGAAGCACAATCTGCTTTTTTTGCTCGGGGAGAATGTGTGACCCCCCCCCCCCCCCACTCCTAACATCTGCCTGCTTTTGGAAATGCAGGCAACTCTACATATTATGTAGTGGTTGGAGCATCAGACTACGATCAGGAAGAGCTGAGTTCGAATACCAACTCTGCCATGGAAGTTTTCTAGGTGACCTTGGCTCAGCCACATGCTCTCAGCCTCATTTGCCTCAGATGATGTTAGCTGATTTGATCCCCATTCCAGAGGAAAAAAGGCAGAATATAAATGTGTTTTTTTTTTAAATGGAGAAGTTATTCCTCTGGGGAACTGGAACAGGCTCGATGGACACAAACGGGCCCAGGAGGAAACAGTTGCAGGGGGTGCCAGTCGCAATTTAGGTTAGTTAAATAATGATTGGTAATTTGTATACCTAGAACAGAATGTTAAGATTCATGTATATAATACATATATCTATAATATATACGCACACACACACAAATGTCAAGATTCGTACACCCACACACACCCTACGAATCTTGGCATTTATTATATTCTAGGTTGATGATATTCCATCCGCACACACACAACCCCCCAGTGGTTCTTACCCAGTGGTTGGTGCAGGGCCCCTCACTCTCCGCCAGAACTGTGCCATCTTGCGACAGCAGGACCACCCTGGAGTGGGTGCCCCCCCTGTGGAGGGAAAAGAGCAGCTGAGATCTGCCAGCTCAGACCACGCACAGGGGGCAGAGTCCAGTTCAAACTTCTGCGTTTTTGCTGCCAGCCTTTGCCATCCACAAGATGCAGCCCCTCGGGGGTGGGGGGGAGAGGGGCTCCCTGGTGCCAGAGCCCCTTGCTGGAACTATCGGCTTCTATCTGCACAGCCTGTTGGCACCCCTGGTAAGGAGGGCGTCGGCTGGGACGGGAACCCCGCCCCCCCCCCCCCGAAGCTGCCGCCCTTGCAAAGCAGACCGGTGGCGATCCTGGGAGAAGAAGGGGGGGGGGGGCAAGGCTCTCTCGGTCGGGTTGCCAACCTGCAGGCGGTGGCTGGAGACCTGCCAGGACCCGCGCCGATCTCCAGGCGGGAGAGACCCGGTTCCCCGGAGGAGTGGGCTGTTTCGGGGGGGGGGGTCCCTCCTCTGCCCAAGCCCCGCCCATCCGCAGGCTCCACCCCCAAAGCTCCCGGGAGTTCCCCCAAGGCCACCGGTGGCCGGGCCACACCTGGCGGCGGGGGAGGGGGGGGGCGGGAAGGGCGAGCCCCGCCCCTCCCGCGCCCCCACCGGAGCCCCCCCTGCGCCCCCGCCTGCCGCTCACCCCTCCACGCCGCCGTAGAGCGCAGCCATGCATGCATGCACGCAGCCCCCGCTGCAGCCCGGCTCCGCCCCGCAGTCCCGGAAGCGCGCGCAGCCCAGGCAGGCCGGGTGGGGCCGCAGCGGGCGCGGGTGGCTCGGCCCCCGGACAACCCCCGGCCCGCCCCGGCCGCCGCACCCCCCCCCCCGGGACCCCCCGCGCGGAGGGTGGGGGGCGCCGCGACGTACAGGGGAGCCTGCAAGGAGCAGAGTCGCTGCGCGCGCGTGTGGCTGTGATGGTTGTCATTATGCAGTGTCCAGCGTATCGTCCACGGCTTTCACGCCCGGAATGGGCGGATCCCCTTCAACACGTGTACATCTAGCTTGCTAACTGCACCCTTTACTCCAACACAGTGGTTCTCAACCTGGGGGTCAGGACCCCTTTGGGGGCCCAACCACACTTTCCCAGGGGTCGCCCAAGACTCTCTGCATCAGTGTTCTCCATCTGTCAAATGGATAAATGTTAGGGTTGGGGGTCAACACAACATGAGGAACTGTATGAAAGGGTCGCGGCACTAGAATAGAATAGAATAGAATAGAATAGAATCTTTATTGGCCAAGTGTGATTGGACACACAAGGAATTTGTCTCCGGTGCATATGCTCTCAGTGTACGTAAAAGAAAATACATTTGTCAAGAATCATAAGGTACAGCACTTAATGATTGTCATATAGGTCTAGTAAGCAATCAGGAAACAATCAATAGTAATAAAAACATAAAATGTAAAATCATAAAATGAAATGAAATGTCAGCACAGGCTATAGTCATACAGTCATAATTGGGAGGAGATGGGTAATAGGAATGATGAAAAAAGTAGTGCAGTAATTATATAATAAATATATAATAAATAGTTTGACATTATCGAGGGAATTATTTGTTTAACAGAGTGATGGCATTCGGGAAAAAAACTGTTCTTATGTCTAGTTGTCTACAACCTCTAGTTGTAGGGAGGTTGAGAACCATTGCTCCAACAGGAGCAGCAGTGGCGTAGGAGGTTAAGAGCTCGTGTATCTAATCTGGAGGAACCGGGTTTGATTCCCAGCTCTGCCGCCTGAGCTGTGGAGGCTTCTCTGGGGAATTCAGATTAGCCTGTACACTCCCACACACGCCAGCTGGGTGACCTGGGGCTAGTCACAGCTTCTCGGAGCTCTCTCAGCCCCACCCACCTCACAGGGTGTTTGTTGTGAGGGGGGAAGGGCAAGGAGATTGTCAGCCCCTTTGAGTCTCCTGCAAGGAGAGAAAGGGGGGATATAAATCCAAACTCCTCTTCTTCTTCTTCTTCTTCTTCTTCTTCTTCTTCTTCTTCTTCTTCTTCTTCTTCTTCTTCTTCTTCTTCTTCTTCTTCTTCTTCTTCTTCTTCTTCTTCTTCTTCTTCTTCTTCTTCTTCTTCTTCTTCTTCTTCTTCTATATATACTCCACTTGCTTTCCTACTATCAGATGCTCTGAAGATGCCAGCCACAGATGCAGGCAAAACGTCAGGAGAGAATGCTGCTAGAACACGGCCAGACAGCCCGGAAACCCCACAGCACCCCATTATGTAATGTTGTTTGCTCTCCCAGCTGCCAGTTCTTTTGCTGGCTGTGGCTGGCCGTTGCTGACCCCTGGAGCCTCACCCAGAGGCCTAGGAAGTTGTAAGGCCCATCAGCAGCGTAGTCTTCATGGGGATTTCAGCAGGGCCGCCTTCTGAATCTGACAGATGTTAATGTTTCTCCTGCATCTGTGGCCGGCATCTTCAGAGGTGTATCACAGAGGGGAGTCTGCTACACACTGTGTCCAGTGAGAAGGGAATGTTTTTAGACTAGACGTTGGGAACAAGATCTACCAGACCACGGCCACACAGCCTGGGAAAACCCACAACAACCAGTTGAATCTGGCCCGTGTAAGCCTTCGACAATACACTGACCGCCACAGTGTTTTGGGAATGACACCCAGGGTGCCGATGACCCCAGCTGCTTTGTGCCATAGACACTGACGCTCTTGTGATATTTAGTGACCTTCTCATGTTCTTTTTCAGTGACGCTGCTGTCACCAGCTACTGCTATGTCCCCGATGATGGTGATGGTGATTTTTATAGGCCACTCCTCAGGGCTCAGGGCAGCTTCCAATACGTTGCAATTGTGGAGATGGACCAGAATGTCTACAATTTGTATTTGATTAAGCTGTATGAACCAAAGATTCTAAGAATCAAAATGGGGTTTCTCTACAGTGACCAGCAGATGACTGCATGTAAGCAGCAGGTCAAAAGGCATGTTAGAAGCTTGTCAGTGATTATGCAGGCAAGCAAAGATAAACATCTTTAAGATCTTGTCACTAAAGGCCAACGTGACAGCAGACATATACTTTATAACTTTGTTTTTGGGTTAGAACCATGGAAAAAGTGTTTTTCTATATATGTTAAATGAACAGAGAAATGATAATGAGAGATTCATATTTACGGGTATTTCACTATAATTGTTAGAATCAATGTTTGTATAATCTGTTAAAGTTAAAGTTAAATCATTTCAAACTGGGAGAAGGGAAGTTTTATGATCTTAAAGAATGTCAACCTACATACCCTGAAGAGGTATATCTCTCCTCAGGAGCAAACTTAGAAAAGCAAACTTAGAAAACAGGTTTTTCTTGGAAACAGTTTTATTGCAGCCGTTTGCATATGGGTAGAGGGACATGAGCTAACAGCATGCAGCGTTTGAATAACAGAAGGAATGTGACACATAGAATAGAGGCTGTCTTAATGTGACAAGGAGACAGAACTATCCAATGGGATTTTAAGGTTCATGCTTATAGCACATGAAAGGGGTATGGATTATGTACGTGAGTAAGGGGATGAACTGTGACGTATGTATTCTTTGTATCTATAAAGACTAAGGTCTTTCCTATGGTGGGCGTGCCTCTCTGTCAAGAGCACCCAGAAGGGGGCGTGTCTCTCATTTGAGAGCACCAAGGCGTGCCTCTCCCTTGGGAGAGTTCACCTTCTGTAATCTTCTATATTCTGCTAAGTAAAAACTGTCTATTTGTTTCTGATGTCAGATGTCTTTTGCTTTTTTGGGGAATTTGTTTCTAACATATCGTTTCTCAAAACAGCTGCGCAGGCCGGACTTGAGTTCCGGCCTCACACCATGCAGCCGTGGCATCAGAAAGCAGGCCTCTCAAAACACATAATTGCAAAAGATTATCACTATTATTCATTTTACTATTATTAGTTTTATACGCCATTCCTCCCCCCTAGGGCTCAGGGCGGCTTCCGACATTCACAGCATACAATTCAGTTAAAACCAACGTAAGAATATGCAATTCAGCCTGTGTTGTGGGGTTTTCAGGTTGTATGGCTGTGTTCTACTGGAACACGGCCATACAACCCAGGAAACACACAACAGCCTAGTGATTCTAGCTGTGAAAGCCTTAGACAGTACAATATGCAATTCAATTAAAACTAATTAAACGCAGTCAGTTAAAACCAATGAACAACATAATACAAGTCAGCGTAGTAGACCTTTCTTTTGTGCTCAGCAAGATGCTGGTTGAGGCTGACTCAGCATCACAGGAGGGTGGCCAACCACAGATTTAGAAATACCCAGAGATTTGGAAGTGGAGATGCGGGGGAGGGGACAGGCCTCAGTTTAGGTTGCCAAACCCCAGGGGGTAGCTGGAGATCTCATGGGATCTCCAGGCAACAGAGACCAGTTCTGGAGAAAATGGCCACTTTGGAAGGTCGGCTCTTATTGAATCCCCTAACCCTAACCAAACTCCACCCCCAGAATCTCCAGGTATTTCCCAACCCAGAACTGCCCACCCTAATGGCGTACAGGGCCACAGAATCAAGACAGCACACCCACCCATATACTCCTGCCTGGGCACTGAGGTCAGAGGGAGAGGTCCACCTGGCCGCCCCACCCTTTTCAAAGGTGAGGGGAATGGGGCAGCCTGCAGGGCCTTCTCAACAGTGGCCCCTACACTGTGGAATGCCCTCCCACTGGAGGTCCACCAGGAACCTGCTCTCTGGGAGTTTTTGGCACCTAGCAAAGACTGGCCTCTTCACCCTGGCTTTTGGCTGATTTCCCCAAGCCCCAGTGGGATGGGTGGGCTTCGAGATGTCTTTGTACACTCCTACCACTTTGGGGGGTGGTTTCGGGTGGGAGTTTTAGTGTTTAGAATGTTTTATAGTTTTAGGATTGGCTTTACAGTTATCCCTTCCAGTGGCGTAGGAGGTGGCGTAGGAGGTTAAGAGCTGGTGTATCTAATCTGGAGGAACCGGGTTTGATTCCCCGCTCTGCCGCCTGAGCTGTGGAGGCTTATCTGGGGAATTCAGATTAGCCTGTGCACTCCCACACACGCCAGCTGGGTGACCTTGGGCTAATCACAGCTTCTCGGAGCTCTCTCAGCCCCACCTACCTCACAGGGTGTTTGTTGTGAGGGGGGAAGGGCAAGGAGGTTGTAAGCCCCTTTGAGTCTCCTGCAGGAGAGAAAGGGGGGATATAAATCCAAACTCCTCCTCCTCCTCCTCCTGTTCTTCTCCTTCTCCTTCTCCTCCTCCTCCTCCTCCTCCTCCTCCTCCTCCTCCTCCTCTGGGGTTATGGGGCATCCGCCCCCCCTTTGCAATCTGGAAATCCACATCAAACATTTTGGCCCTCCATACCTGTTTGATTCTTTTTATTTTAACTTTAAAAAAGAAATAGTGCATATTTATGGTATTAAAAGATAAAATATGTTGATATTATATGATTATACAGATAAAATGCATTTCTCAATTTCTAAACTTTTTCTGTATGGTCTGTTTTACAGGTCATCTGCAACTTCCGCAAAACTCCCCCACAATTCCCATTTCATTTTTTATGCCAACCCAATCTAATCCCCTTCCCCCCCTACAATAGTAGTACTACATTGAAAGAAAAAAAACTCACCTACACAAACACCTACACGCATATATGGTGACTTCCAGCTACCTCACTAAGGATCCAAGCATAATCCTAACTCGGTGCTTATAACTAATATCTACATTTTTTTCATTTTTAGTCCTTCTTATAAAGTTGTCTTAATCCAATACCCTGTTTCCATTTAAATCCCGAATCCTGCCGTTGTTTCTCTGTTTGAATATGTTTTTAATAAGTAGTCCACAAAGTATTTCTAGTCTTTCAGAAAATTGTCCGTATTCTTGTCTCTAATAACCTCCCTCTTTCAAACTGGGGGCAAAGCTAGTTGGTTTTTCCTTTGGACTCTCAGGAGTAGTTTTGTAGGGCTGGCATGAGAGGGTGCTAGAGATCAGCAAATAAACAGTTGAGGGTGGTCAGTTTGTTGTCTGAAAATATTTTAAGGGATTAAAATCATCCAAGCGCTGCCAGAAGAGAGGGTGGCATGATGTTACGGTAATGGAACCATCCCTTATTTTGATACATGCACTCACACCTGAGTCACCGCTGGTAAAATAAATCTTTAGGCCCCACGAGGAACCCTGAAAGTTCTGTGCAAAAACGGAGGCACAAACAGCAGATTCTGCACACACCAAGTTGTGCAGCTCCTGGCCTGGCCCAAATCCTTTAGACGTTGTCCCCCTGAAGGTGTCGTGAGCACAGGGAGGCTTCTCTACTAGGATCTGCAAGTCTCGTGTTTGAATCCCCGCTTTGGCCCTACTTGCTGGGTGACCTTGGGCCAGTCACACTTGCTCGGCCTAATCTACCTGTGAGGAGAAAATGGAAAGGGTCCCCTTTGAGAAGAATGACACAGTAGTAAACAAACAAACAAACAAACAAACAAACAAACAAACAAACAAACAAACAAACAAGTATTTCAGATTATTCTGTCCACCCCCAGCCCCTACCTCAGAGCTTTCATGTAGCTTGACTTCATTACGAGATCAGACCTTGGGCAGGGGCTCAATTCTTCTGAAAGTCACCCTACAAATCAGCTGCCATCCTCAGAATGTGCCCACAGCTCAAAGAATCTTGAATTTAACCTGTATCTGTTTTTGAACATACCTTAGTTAGTTGCTTTGATAGCACTTCTCAGTGCATAAGTTCTTCCAAAGTTAACAACAGCTCTGCAGTGTAGCAAAGGCTGTGAGATATGCCTTGACCAAGGTCCCGGAGTGAATGTCACGGCCTGCATCCCACAAATGCTGAAGCCTGTATCCCTATTTCCCAGGGCCTTTAGGGACTTGAGGAGGATCGGAACCTGGAACCAAGGTGGAAAAGCTTTGCAGGGGACATGCCGTCTCAAATATTCAGGTCCAAACTTCTCAACATTCCTTGAGGAGCCGTGGCTCAGTGGTAGAACCTGTGCTTGGTGTGCAGAAGGCCCCAGGTTCAATTCCTGGCAGCTCCAGTTTGAAAAGAGCCGGTGGTAGGTATTTTAAAAGTCCTCTGCATAAGACCTCGGAAAGCCAAGAGCTGTCTGGCTAGAGGACCCCGACTGCGACTCCTGCGTTCAACCAAGAGTCTTGTACATGGACAGGGGCATCTGCAGAGATAATAACTGCACCAGTGGCTCAGAATTCTATTATAATGTATTCTTCTTAATTATTAAATATGTTGCCAGATAACAGTCTCTGCATATCATACAACCACTCATTAAGAAGAGGAGGAGGAGAAGTTGGATTTATATCCCCCGCCCCCTTGCTCTCCTGTAAGGAGACTCAAGGTGGCTTACAAGCTCCTTTACCTTCTTCTCCCCACAACAGACACCTTGTGAGCGTGGTAGGTGGTCCAGAGAGAACTGTGACTAGTCCAAGGTTGCCCAGCAGGAACGTAGGAGTGCGGAAACACATCTGGTTCACCAGATAAGCCTCTGCCACTCAGGTGGAGGAGTGGGGAATCAAACCCACTTCTCCAGATTAGAATCCACCTGCTCTTCACCACTACACCACACTGGTTGGTTTACAAAATCAACAGCAAACTTATAAACCTCTAAAGAGGAGAAAAACTTCTCCTTTTTAAATGCCACCTCTCCTTTTTGGATGACAAACTTCAAAGCGTTGCAGGGCTAGGAGACCCCCGGGGTTGGGTCGCCCCTCATCACAAGGACTTTGTTTGGCCCCTCCTGTATAAAAAAAGAGAGAGTTTCAGCATAACTCCTGGAATGAACTCAACAACTAACCTAAATGCATAACGCACTTACAATCTCACTGTTGACAATTTCCCAAAATAATTTCTTTCTGAGAAGAGAAGAGTTTGGATTTCTATCCCCCCTTTCTCTCCTGCAGGAGACTCAAAGGGGCTGACAATCTCCTTGCCCTTCCCCCCTCACAACAAACACCCTGTGAGGTGGGTGGGGCTGAGAGAGCTCCGAGAAGCTGTGACTAGCCCAAGGTCACCCAGCTGGCGTGTGTGGGAGTGCCCAGGCTAATCTGAATTCCCCAGATAAGCCTCCACAGCGCAGGCGGCAGAGCTGGGAATCAAACCCGGTTCCTCCAGATTAGATACACGAGCTCTTAACCTCCTACGCCACTGCTGCTCCTGCAGCAATTGCTGCTATTATAAGTTTCTTCAAGACCCTCTCCTAAGAAACAACCATGACAGCAAAAGTTATAACGGTGAAATTACATGCCCATAAGTGTTCAGAGCAATACTATCTGTAATAGTAAAAAGGGATTTATCCAAAACCTTTTTTTTGTTTCAACGGCACACACAAAAGAATAACCCACGGCTGCAGATGCACAGGAATGCTTGTCTCCCACACCCTGTGTTGATTCATAAGGGATAGCAAAACATTTATTAATTAAGAATTAATACACATTATAATTGTGTTTTGAGCCAGCGGTGCCATTATTACTACTCTGGTTGGCAGCAGGGCCTTCTGGCTTGCAATCAGAAATTCCCCCACACACACGGGTGGGCAACCTGAGATTGCTCTTGAACCAGCGATGCCACAAACTGAGCTTGGGGGATCTGTGTGCTGCCACCATTCAGAGCACCTCCTTGGTGCGGTTTGTTCTTCCAGTCAGATGTAGTCTGGGTTGACGGACTGGGGCAGGCGGGGGGCGGACTAAATGCCTTTGGGGAACCCTCCCCCCCTGTGATTTGTTGTCATTAGCTCGGCTGTCAGTTTCCTCCAGGGATGTCTTCTCTGAGTGACAGACAGGAGGGAGGGGGTTCATTAACAGCTGCGGCCTCCTGTCGTGGGTGAGAAAGCCAGTGGATGGGTCTGCAAGTTGGCTGGCCAAGCTGGGGGTGAAGCCCGGCATCTGATGGGACCCTCATGCCCATCTAGGCCTGAATCCAGACTTCACTGGTGATTTCTGCCCCCTTTCCGTGGAGACCACCCCCTCCCCAACTACCCCACATGTAAAGGCTCTTTCAGCTGCTGAACACAGCTAATTTTCCTCTTCGGTGCAGCTGAACCATGTGAGATGCACAAACGTCCATGCCCAGCGGAAGTGTGGAGTCTCTGTAGCACATTCTCCTGGACTTTGAGCTTTATTCTGAAATTGGAGGGTTTTCTATTGATTCTTGGATACATTCCTTCGGCCGCTCGGCTGCCAATAGAAGCTTAATTATTACATTATTGCTGGAAGATAAAAGAACCACCATTTCTGATGCTGTAGCGAAACCATAGCTTCAAAGAGAAGGAGTGCTTTGTTGAATAAGGGTCATGTTAATAGCTGTGTATTTGATGATACTGTGCAAAATAGCATTGGGTATTTTTCTGTGGCGAATGTTGGGAAGGCATTGCACAGATACTCCTTTTTACACTGGACACAGCTGAAGTCGACCCGCGTGGGTCGCAAGGAATAGGGGAAAAGTTTGAGTTTTGCAGGAGTGGGGAATCAAACCAGGTTCTCCATATTAGAGTCCACCAGGGTTAACTATGCTAGTCTCATGCTGGCACTCAGTGCATACAACACAGACACACAGCTCGAGTTGCCAATTCCCAGTTGGGACAGGGTTACTAGCTCTGAGTTGGGAGATTCCTAGAGACTTGGGGGCGGGGCCTGGGGAAGGTGGAGTTTGGGAAGAAAGGGGCCTTAGCCAGGTATAATGCGACAGAGCCCACCCTCCAAAGCAGCCATTTCCTCCAGTGGGGATAGATAACAGGAGTGTGAAGACAAGTTATAGTTCCAGGGGATGTCCAGATCTGGCCTGGAGGTTGTCAACCATAAGTTGGGAGATTCCCGGCAACTTGGGAGTAGATGTGTAACCTCAGCTTGTGAGTTCTGTGGGGCATAACTTGGAATGAGTTTGCAACAACAAAATTTAAAAACAAAATGGTTTACTTTCTTAACATATAACATCAAACATCAACATTTAACATCACACTTCAAGGTCCTGTTCAGGTTTCATTTCAAGTCCTTCTAGTTCCAGTCTTCTGATACTGCCAAGTCCAATTCTTCCTGCAAGTGGGTTGGCTCTTGAAGACTCCAAGGGTTTGGTGAACAGGATTCAACATGATGAAAGTTTCCAGGAGAACTCTCACCCGTTACAACCACAAAAACCCTGAAACAATAAACTCCAACATTTACAACAGAGCAAAAATAAACAACTACCTTCCCAGTAGTTCCCAACAACATTGCAGTTACCTTAACAAGGTGTTAAGGGCTTATAGAAATCAAGGTCCGAGTCTGGTAGCCTCCTCCAAACTACATGAGCTCTGCAGCCTTCTGCTGCTTTGAGTCTGCACCCCTTTCTGGGTCAACCCATTCTGGCCATGGGGGTTACAGACGCAGGGGTAATTGGCCATGCTGGCAGGGGCTGATGGGATTTGTAGTCCATGAACATCTGGAGAGCCTCAGGTTGCAGACCCCTGGCCGGGTTTGGGGGTGGGAGGGAACTCCATGGGGTGTGATGCCACAGGCCCCACCTTACAAAGCCACTCCTTTCTCCCGGGAACCTGATTTCTGTCACCTGTAAATCTGTATTAATTCTAGGAGATTCTCCACGTCCCACCCGGAGGCTGACAACAACTCTACATTGCAAACTATCGTGCCTTGGCAACTCTGGGAGGTGTTTCAGCTCACATCTTACACTTTTCCTGCCTCCTGTATCCAGCAACCTGTCATCTCAGATACAACCAGGAAACAGACACAGAAGGGTGATTTCCAAGCTTGTTTTGATTGGCAGCCCAGCTTTGGGGCGAAGGGGGGGGGCAGTTCAGGGACAGGTTTCAGCGCAGCCCTGCTTGCAATGATGATGCCAGTGCTGATCTCTGCTGCCGACTTGCACAGGGGAGGAGTGGCAGAGCAAGGGTTAAGGGCACTGCAGCATTGGAAGGACGCCGCTGGGGAGCGTGCAAAGGGTCAAAAGGAGAGTCTGGCCCTCACTCACCCCCCTGTGCTCCACTTCATTAAGCCTGGGAGCCCTCTGGCACCGGCCTGGCTGTCCAGACAGGAGCTGCCCTCAAGAGGAGGAGGAGGAGGAGGAGGAGGAGGAGGCTCTCAGCAGGGTCTGAACTTTGGGTTTTGAACTTGGGACAAATAGCAGCCCAGAGCGGAGGAAGCCAAGCAGCTGGGGAAGCTCAGGTGAGTTCTCCCTACCTGAATGCTGTGTTCTCACGGTGCTTTGGGTGGGGAGGTGACCCGGGACTTGGCCTGTTTCTTTCCTAGGAGATGGGACCCTGGAGCGTGGGACCACTCCACCCCCGGCCCTGCAAGAAGGGAGATCAGTCCGTCTCTAGGAGGTCGAACTGAAGGACTGGGAAGGACAGCGGAGGTGGGAGGTGCGGGTCCTCAAGTCAAGCGGGACACCCTGTGCCTGAAACATCTTGACCGGATGCTTTTCCCTTCTTGGCTTGGAAACCTCCATCAAGGGGGCTCCACAAACCACCTAAAGACGCTTCTACCGCTGCAAAACTGTTCTAAGAAGTAGGATTTTCGGTTTCAGAAGAAGCCCCCTTGGTCGACGGTAGAACAGCTAGAATGTTGGGGTATGAGGTTCCCCGCTTGTTATCAGTTGAAAGGAGTTTGGACCCTTGAAAGCTCAGACCCCCTAAATATTGTTGCTCTCTACGGTTAGAGAAATGGTTTCTTCTGTCCAAAAAGATGTCCTCTGGCTGCTGTAGGAAGGGGACTGGGTGGCTTCCATGGGGATACTCCCTGGTTGTGTTCTCATTACTCCTGCAACTGTGGACAAGTTTGCCATGATGGTGGAGCCTCCACAGAGGGAAATTCCCAAATTTTTCCTTCACTTAGCTTTGTTTCCGAAGTTCCTTCCCCTCCCCCATGGGCAGGCTTCTGTCCCACAAATTGGTGGTGCACTTAAGGGTTGTGTTTGTCTAAAATGCTGTGTGACACTATAAGTTTTCCAGCCGTGACGTGGATAGCCTTGGCTTGCCCCATCTCATTAGATCTCAGAAGTTCAGAAGGCCGGTCCTGGCCGGTCTTTGGATGGGAGACCACCAAGGGGTCCCACGCAAACCACCTCTGCACGTTGCTTCTGGTGAACGCTTTGTCCATTTTTGCAGCAGAGGTGAGTGCTGGGACTTGATGCCGAAGATGGGTGGGATCCAAAAGTCTGGATTTGTGCCACTCTTTTGGGTGCTGACTGCCCGAGATCAGAATAGAAAGTTCGGGTCCCACCTCAGGAAGTTCTTGCCTTTGAGAGCCGAAGGAGAGATGATATGATCTCGGAAACGGACTTCGCGAAGGACACAAACCGGCAGACTGATCTTTCTGAAGGGTTTTGGGAGCAGATGAACTTTGGATTAAGGCGCGTTGTGTGTGAGGCTGGAATGAGATCTTGGAGACAACAGGACGGACGTTGGAAGCGACTCTCCTCTGAGGACAACTCCAGGGCAAAGCTGAGCTGCAAGCCCAGAGCCCTGACTCGGAGCTGCGTGTGTGCCTGTTTTCATCCATGCCCGGATGTGTTGTGGCCTTCTCACCAGATCACCAGCTGGAGAGGATTCTCTCTGGTGCGTGACGGCATCTTTGACATCTGTCTGGGCACTTGTAGCAAACATCGTTCTCCAGAAGTTGACGTCCCGTCTTGAGATTACGACTGGGAACAAACTTCTCTCTTGCGTCTCAACTTTGCAAGGCAGCTTGTCGAGGGAACGTTCTGCCCAGCAAATGTATGAGGGGTTGCAGTCGTGATAAAGGAACCTGTTTTCCTGTTTACTCATTCACATGCACCCCTGATGCAGACAGCGATTGGAGCCCATGGAAACAATCTGGGTTGCTGTCTTCGCACCGAGGTGCTTCTCTTTTTAAATTTATTTTTTCTAGCAACACAGGCATAGCTGTGCAGGCATGCAGAGATGAACCCCCAAAGCCATGCCGACCGTCCCCCGATATGACCAGCCGCACCTGGGTAGCTGTGCAGATGCAACCTGCAAAAATGTATTTTTTAAAGGAAAAGGGTCCCCCCTGGAGCGGCCGTGCGATGGCAGGCAGCTTCCTCCTCACCGGGGACGACGCAGCGGAAGGGGGGCAAATGCGGTGCCTCCTGCCTGACCATTCACCTGGGAACGGCTCCAACCTGGGGTTTTTCAAAATAATTGCTAGTTTAGCGATTTTCAAAAAATCCGGGTTGGGGGAAATAAAGACTCATGTTGGAGGTGGGACCTGTGCGAAGTCCCCCCCCCCCCCCAAAAAAAAATGTATTTTTACACCCATGCTTGTTGGCCCTTGCGCAATGGGCCAAAGTTTCAGAAAGAAGTATTGAAGAGTGCAGAAGCGGCAGCATCTCCAGAAGAATGTAGGATAATGCAGCGGAGGGTGGAACCTACTTGAAAGACCGTCTCTTTCCATGCATCCTGGTTGTGCACCCAACTATGGTCATCAGGCAACCGTCTGCCGGCTGTCCCATCGCTAAGGGCGGCCAAGCTGAAATCGACCAGAGCCTGGGCCTTTTCCCTCATACCTGAAAAGGTAAAGGGGGTCCCTCTGTGGAAATCTGCAAGAGAGGCTGCTTGCTGGAACTTTTGGCGAAGAGGGTGGAGATTGGCAGACACCTGTTTAAAGGAGGGAGAGACAGGGGGTGGGGGTGTTGCTATTTTATCTTTGGTTTTAGCTGGGGATGTTTTAGATGTTATTGTAAGCAGCCTTGAACCAAGAGGAAAGGTGGAATATACATGTTTTATTAAGATAGATAAAAATATAAAATCTGCTTTTTAGCTTATCCGTCATCTCCTTTCCTCCCTTCCAGTGTGGTGTAGTGGTTAGGAGCAGGTGCACTCTAATCTGGAGAACTGGGTTTGATTCCCCGCTCTGCCACTTGAGCTGTGGAGGCTTATCTGGGGAACCAGATTAGCTTGTGCACTCCAACACATGCCGGCTGGGTGACCTTGGGATAGTGACAGTTCTTCGGAGCTCTCTCTGCCACACCCACCTCACAGAGTGTTTGTTGTGGGGAGGAGAAGGGAAAGGAGCTTGTAAGCCACCTTGAGTCTCTTTGCGGGAGAGAAAGGGGGGATATAAATCCAAACTCTTCTTCTTTGAGACTCCTTACAGTTGAGAAAAGTGGGGTATAAATCCAAACTACTCCTCTTCCTCTTCGTAGTGGTATAGGAGGTTAAGAGCTCATGTATCTAACCTGGAGGAACCGGGTTTGATTCCCAGCTCTGCCGCCTGAGCTGTGGAGGCTTATCTGGGGAATTCAGATCGGTCTGTACACTCCCACACACGCCAGCTGGGTGACCTTGGGCTAGTCACAGCTTCTCGGAGCTCTCTCAGCCCCACCCACCTCACAGGGTGTTTGTTGTGAGGGGGGAAGAGCAAGGAGATTGTAAGCCCCTTTGAGTCTCCTGCAGGAGAGAAAGGGGGGGATATAAATCCAAACTCCTCCTCCTCCTCCTCCTCCTCCTCCTCTTCTTCTTCTTCTTCTTCTTCTTCTTCTTCTTCTTCTTCTTCTTCTTCTTCTTCTTCTTCTTCTTCTTCTTCTTCTTCTTCTTCTTCTTCTCAAGAGGAACCGATCTTTGTTGTTTGGAGATCAGTTGTCATTCCAGGAGATTCCCAGGCTCCCCCTGGAAGTTGGCAAAGCGACAATGGTGCCCTTCACCTTTGGGGAACAGACAGGAAGCCAGAGAGAGGAGGAGGAGGAGGAGGAGGAGGAGGGCGGGCAGGCGGGAAGGGGCAGAGAATGCCCGCCTCTCCCTCTGCACTGCCAGCTGCACGTCTGCATTCCTGACCTTTGTCGAGTGGCTCCTTGTCATCTCAGATCAGGAGAACGGCAATTGAATGTGACTCTCTGGCTTCGGGAGGTTGGGGTCGGCTGACGGTGTGACGCATGTGAAGGCCCCCTTGCCCAAGGGGGCGTTTGCTTGTGGGGCTCAGCAGGGTCCCCAAACGTTTAGCTGTGGCATCAAGAAAGCTGATGAACTGGCCTGGAAGGAGGGGGGCCATGCTGTTGCGTGGGTGGGTTTGTGAAGATAGCAAGAGAAGGAAACGTGCGATCCCAGCCAGTGATGAACAGAGCCATAGGGAGGCCGGCTGCAGTTACGTCGGGTGACATGAACTCCTCTCTGAACTGAGCAAAATTACTCCGGTTTTCTCCACCAGATCACATATTTTATAAGCATTGATGCTGTCAGCTGTCTTTAAGTTCCTATGAGGCAGAAAGGCAGTTAAGAAAAGTATTAAATAAAATAAAAATACACAGTAGTAGAAAAAGAGGATTTATACTAGGCTGACCAGCCGTCCCGCTTTTGGCGGGACAGTCCTGCCTTAAAACAATTTGTCCCGCGTCCCGCGGGTTATTTCAAGTGTCCCGATTTTTGGAAGGCTGCCGCACTGCCTTCTGGGACAGGGCAGGAAACGGGAGCGCCCCAGAAGGCCGTGCAGTCCTGCGGCTGCGCGTGCGTTCACAAAGGTGACCATCTGGTCACCTTAATCTATACCCCACCTTTCCCTCCTGGAAGGAGTCTCAAAGGGGCTTATGAGCACCTTTCCCTTCCTCCCCCCCACAACAGACACCTTGTGAGACAGGTGGGGACTGAGAGAGCCCTGAGAGAACTGTGACTAGTCCAAGTTCACCCAGCAGGAATGTAGGAGTGCGGAAACACATCTGGTTCACCAGATAAGCCTCTGCCACTCAGGTGGAGGAGTGGGGAATCAACCCCGGTTCTCCAGATTAGAATCCACCTGCTCTTAACTACTACACCACGCTGGCTCTCAGAAGTGGGAACAGCCTTAGGATATGGTTGTTATCCTGACTTGGATGGCCTGGGTTAGCCCGTTCTTGTCAAATCTCAGAAGCTAAGCAGGGTCTGCTCTGGTTAGGATTTGGATGGGAGACCATCAAGGAAGTCGAGAGTTCCCATGAAGAGACAGACAGTGCCCACCCCCGAATGTCTCTTGCCTTGAAAACTCTGCAGGGTGGGCGTCAATAGCCCTCCAAGGCGCCCTGTGGTGCAGCACGGAACTTCAAAGTTGCTGCACAAAACTGAGTCGCCTGGGTCAACTCTCCCTGCCAGACAGCCCTTATCTGCCTGGCACCATCATGGCCCTCCGGGGGAGGGTGGTATAAAAATGAAATAATAATAAATAAATAAATATGGCGGCTGTGCACCCACTATGCAGGGAACACTGGGGGGTATCATCTAAGCCCGTGGTGGCGAACCTATGGCACTCCAGATGTTCATGGACTACAATTCCCATCAGCCCCTGGCTATGCTGGCAGGGGCTGATGGGAATTGTAGTTCATGAACATCTGGAGTGCCATAGGTTCGCCACCACTGACCTAAGCTGTGACCTGACAGGACTTTCCACTCGCACCACCGTCAGCTCTGTTAGATGAAATTGGACATGTCTGGTGTCTTCATCTGATGTCTTCATTGGGCACATGGAGAGCCAGCGTGGTGTAGTGGTTAAGAGCAGGTGCATTCTAATCTGGAGGAACTGGGTTTGATTCCCCGCTGTGCCACTTGAGCTGTGGAGGCGTATCTGAGGAACCATATTAGCTTGTGCACTCCATCATATGCCAGCTGGGTGGCCTTGGGCTAGTTACAGCCCACCTACCTCACAGGGTGTTTGTTGTGGGGGTGGCGGGAAGGGCAAGGAGTTTGTAAGCCCCTTTGAGTCTCCTTACATGAGGGAAAAGGGGGATATAAATCCAACTCTTCTTCTTCATCTTCTTCCAAAGGAGCCTGCTGTTTCTTCCCAAATGTACCTTGCAGGGCAACCGTCGTGATTCTGGGACCTTGTGAAGAATTCCAGGAGGGGGTCCCAGAACTCCTGCATTCCCTGTTGCCCTCCCCCACCACCATCAGCCCACCCCACCCCACCCCCGCGAGTCCTTGAGCCAACTGCAAAAGAGTCAGTGGCACACACTGTCATGACTGGGCAAGCTGGCCACGACCTGGAGGGGGTGGGTGCATGTGGTGAGAGGAACCAACTCTCCCTGTCTGCTGCCCCTCCTTTGGAGGGGTGGGGCCATGGGTGGCTGGGGCCCCTTCCTGGTTGGAGCCCTGGACCGCTTCCCCAGATGTCCTGTGGCGGCTAAGACTGTCCCTGCGTGTTCCTGCTAAAATTGCTGCTAAAATAAGGTGACCATCTTTATGATCTGGGATGGGGAGGCGGCTGCGTGCGCGGCCGCAGAAGCGCACGGGCTTCTGGGGCTCGCCGTTTGCCGCCCTGTGACAGAGCGGCAAACGGCAAGCCCCAGAAGGCCATGCGCTCCTGCGGCCGGGCGCACGGGAGGCTGCCGCACTGCCTTGCGCCCCCAAGGCAGTGTGGCAGCCTCCCCAAAATCGGGACAATTTGTAGAACCCGCGGGACGCGGGACAAATTGTCCAAAGGCGTGACGGTCCCGCCAAAAGCGGGACGGCTGGTCAGCCTATGCTAAAACCCTTCTGACAGCTCAACTCTTTTCTCAGACTTTCCCAGATTAGCTGCCGGGCCCTTTGACCTTTCCTTTGGCTCCGGGGTCTTTTGTAAGTTGGAAGACAGAAACTTTTGCGGGACTTATTCAGCTATCGAAAACCACCGCTGGCCAGGATGCTAAGAGAGCAGGTCGCACGAGCTGCTGGCGACAGGCCCCGGGCCGTTTTGCAAAGCGTAATCGGGAGGACTTGGGATATCCCATTCCGAAAAACATGCTCTGGGTGAGGAAAGCTCTGGATGTCGGGGCCTGGGCTTTGTTGCCAGCAAAACCAGATGGGCCGATGGCAGGATGAGGAGCGCATCAGCCAGTGCACATCATGGAAGCATGACAGGTAATGTTTACAGGCTCTCTTCTGGGCCTGCCTCCCGATCCCATTTGACTGGCTATTATGCAATCGGCACCTTGTTGAAGGTTTTACGGGGCCCCACAATGCCTGTCACTCTGTCAGACGTCGGAGAGGGGGGCTCGTTTTGTACAGAGGGGCTCAGCTATTGAATCAGCTTGCAAATGGAAGGCAATTAGCTAATTGGAGCTGGCAGGGAGGTTTGCCGCGGCAAAGGAAACAAGCCATTAAAAATGATCTGTGCTCCAATAATTGAGATTATTTCAGGGCTGCTTGGTCTTCGCAGGCCGATTCCCCGCCCCCCGGTCCCTGGGAAAACATGTTGTACGCAGAGTAAAACACCCACAATGCTGGGCAGCTGTGCCTTTATTCATTATTAATAATACCATCCATTCATTAAGGACTGTTGTTATTTTTTACAACCCTCGTATGTTGCTGTGAATGATCAACAAAGTTTCTTGGCATCTGTGTTAAGCAAACAAAACAAACCCTTTGTTTTCCCACTAGACTACGCTGCAAAAACGAGACCCTGAGAGATACAATCTACTCTGCTTCCTGTTTTATAACTTTAGAAATATTTGTAACTGGAATTCTAGGGATACGGAGGGCAAGACTGAAAGGGAAGCGGCTCCCGTTGGGGGTCAAAACGAGGGGCTGCAAGAGGGCAGGGGCTGGGGGCTCCAAGATCAGCCCATGGACTGCCATCTCTGGATTGGGAAATACCTGGATATTTGGGGGTGGAGCCTGAAGAGGGCGGGGGTGAAGCCTGAAGAGGGCGGGGTTTGGGGAGGGGCTTCAAAGGGGTATATGGTTAGTATAGAATCTACCTTCTGAAGTGGCCGTTTTCTCCTGCGGAACAGATTTCTGTTGCCTGGAAATTAGTTGTACTCCCAGGAGACCTCTAACTGCTCCCGGGAAGTTGGAAACTCTCAGCTGTGGTCTCACATAGAAATCCATAGCCAGGGCTTTTGGATTTCACAAAAGCAAAAACCCGCAGTACAATATGAAATCAAGAGAGCCAGTGTGGTGGAGTGGCTAAGAGAAGGTACATTTCTAATCTGGAGAACAGGATTTGATTTCCCACTCCTCCCCCTGAGTGGCAGAGGCTTATCTGGTGAACCAGCTATGTTTCTGCACTCCTACATTCCTGCTGGGTGACCCTGGGCTAGTCACAGCTCTCTCTGAACTCTCTCAGCCCCAATTGGTTAACAAGGTGTCTGTTGTGGGGAGAGGAAGGGAAAGGAGCTTGTAAGACACCTTGAGTCTACTTACAGGGGAGATAGGTGGGGTATAAATCCAAATTCCTCCTCCTCCTCCTCTTCCTCCGCTGCTGCTGCTGCTGCTGCTGCTGCTGCTGCTGCTGCTTCTTCTTCTTCTTCTTCTTCTTCTTCTTCTTCTTCTTCTTCTTCTTCCTCTTCCTCTTCCTCTTCCTCTTCCTCTTCCTCTTCCTCCTGCTGTATAGCCCCTTCCACACATGCAGAATAATGCACTTTCAATCCACTTTAGATGCACTTTGTGGTTGAATTTTACCGTGCGGAATAGAAAAATCCACTAGCAAACAATTGTGAATGTGGATTGAAATTGCATTATTCTGCATGTGCAGAAGGGGCCTTGCAGCCGGCCGCCTTCTCCTCTCCTTCTGCATCTCCACTTCTTCTCGCCTTTCCATCCTTCTGCTCCCGTAAGCAGGCAGCCCTTGCGTGTCCCAGCCTTCTCCCACCCTAGTCTCGTATTTACCATGTCTGCAGAAAAGAAAGTACCAGGAAGATATCTCTGAATGTCCGAGAATGAGCTATCCAGCTCTGACAGGTTGGCTCCACTCAGTGTGCGAGCGGGGGAGCTTTCCGTCGGCAGGATCTGGCCGTGTTCATTTGCTCTCTGTCCCCAACCTTCAGGGACTCCTTTGCGGGTGGCAGCAAAAGCCCCCAGAAACACCTGGTGAACAACAGACAATCCGCAGCCACCAAAGGAGGCTGCTCTCGGCTTCCATAATTACTGGCACGGCCTCCTATTAGCTCCCGAGCGGAAAAGGCAGCCGGCCGTGTAGATCTTGAGCATTTGCCAACCAGCCAGAGGCAGGGATGGAAAGTGAGTTAATAAAGCTGGGTAGAATTTCCCCCCAGATGGGCCACACAAGGATCAAGGGCTGAGCCTGTCTAAAAGCCAGCACCAGCCGCTGCGGAAGGATCTGCACCCCCTGAGGAGGCAGGTAGCTCATTGGATAGTCTCTCTCCACCAGTAGACGGCTGAGATATTGAGGTGCAAAATGACTGTTGGAATCCAATACCCTGAAGGGTTAGCTTTCTGCATGCAAAGCAATAAAGCAGGAGGCTAAGGGCACCTTCGAGATCAGCAGAATTTGTTCCAGCAGAGTTCATCAGAGGCAGTTTAGGCATCATATTGTCGAAGGCTTTCACAGCCGGAATCACTGGGGTGCTGTGTGGTTTCCGGGCTGTATGGCCGTGTTCTAGCAGCATTCTCTCCTGATGTTTCGCCTGCATCTGTGGCTGGCATTCAGATGCTCTGAAGATTGTCCTACGCCACAGATGCCAGCCACAGACGGGTGTTTTAAAACGTCAGGAGAGAATGCAACGTTGTGAAGTCTAACACGGGCCGTATACAGCCCAGAAACCACACAGCACCCAAGTTTAGGCATCTTTTGCAACTCCACATGTATTGGATGAAGTGAGCTCTGCTCCACGAAAGATTCAGCTGCCTCTCTGGCTGTGCTCCAATGCAACCAGTTTCACCGATCTGAGCAAAGCCTTGTAAAGGTGCTGCTCTGACCCTGAGTAAAAACAGCAGCTCACCCATTCCTGGGCTTTGTGGTGGGCAGGAAGGCTCTTGCGCTTCTGTTTTTCTGCAAACAATGCAACACTGAATGATTCCAGAGGGTGCTTTTACAAAGGGAAAAGAGCTTATTGTAATGGAAGGTGCTTTCTGTAAAGGACTTAGTCCTGGCCCCAACCTGGTGGAATGAGCTCCTACATGAGATTTGAACCAATTCCGCAGGGCCTGTAAAATGGAGCTCTTCTGTCGGGCTTTTCCAAGATGCTAGCCAAGTTAAGTTATCATCATTGGCCTCCTGTAGGGGAATTAGGGAAACATTTTAGCAAAATGTAAAGTGATGCACATAGGGGCAAAAAATCCAAACTTCACACACACGCTACAAGGGTCAGTGCTATCAGTCACAGACCAGGAAAGGGATTTGGGCGTCTTAGTTGATAGTCCCATGGGAATGTCAACTCAATGCATGGCAGCTGTGAAAAAGGCAAACTCTATGCTGGGGATAATTAGGAAAGGAATTGAGAATAAAACTCGCAAAGATTGTCATGCTCCTTTATATAAAAGCCATGAAAAGTGCTTAATCAACCGCACCTTGCCGGAGTACTGTGTTCAGTTCTGGTAAACTCCACATCTCAAAAAAAGGATATTGAAGAGATAGAAAAAAAGAAGTGCAGAGAAGGGGCAACGAGGATGATAGAGGGACTGGAGCACCTTCCTTATGAGGAGAGGCTGCAGCGTTTGGGACTCTTTTTTTTTAGTTTGAGAGGAGACGTCTGAGGGGGGATATGATTGAAGTCTATAAAATTATGCATGGGTAGAAAATGTTGACAGAGAGAAAGTTTTCTCTCTTCTCACAATACTAAAACCAGGGGGCATTCATTGAAAAATGCTGGGGAAGAATTAGGGACGTGTGGATTGGTGTTTGGGAATATATGCTGCCACAGTGAGGTGGTGATGGCCACTAACCTGGATAGCTTTAAAAGGGGCTTGGACAGATTTATGGAGGAGAAGTCGATTTATGGCTACCAATCTTGATCCTCTTCGATCTGAGATTGCAAATGCCTTAACAGACCAGGTGCTCGGGAGCAGCAGCAGCAGAAGGCCATTGCTTTCACCTCCTGCATGTGAGCTCCCAAAGGCACCTGGTGGGCCACTGCAAGTAGCAGAGAGCTGGACTAGATGGACTCTGGTCTGATCCAGCAGGCTAGTTCTTATGTTCTTATGTAAGTCGCCATCTTTTATCTGTCTGCTGGGTTTTATTGCATTTTAGAGTTGGTATTTATTGTTGTTTTAATTTTTGTGTGTTTTATCATGTTGTACGTTGTCCTGAGCCCTTTAGGGACGGGCGGGATAGAAATATAAGAATAAAAAAATAAAAATAAAACAGGACTGCTGTCTGGGCCAGTGTTTATGGTTTCTGCTGCTCTTAGTGCTTTGTGTTCTAATTCTGCAGTTTTATTCCCAACGTTGCTGGACATATCATGGCCCTTTCTGTGCAAATCACCCAAAACGTTCTTGAAACGTTTTCAGCGCCCTCCTTTACTACGACATTAGTCCGCACTCACCCCCTTTTTATTTTGAATTAGGAGTTGAATGGGAAGCATCTGGAAAACCTCCCCCAGGCAACCGAGGGCATTTTCAAAACATTTCAACCAAAGGGTTGTTTCAACAGGACATTAATTTGAAATGTTTAGAGGCTGCAAATAAAATGTTTTTGGGGTAAAACGTTTTATTTCCTGCCTCAAAATGTTTTAAAAGGGCCGCTCTCTGGTTCTTTTCTTGCTTCACACTGTTTCAAATGTTTGTGATCCTTGTCCTGGAGAGCAGTGAAATCACACCCTCGTATACTTTGATCACGTCCCTTCGTCTGGTGCAGGGATGGGTCTCCAGCAGGAAGCATCTGCCTGGCATTCGGAAGGTCCCAGGTTTAATGCCCGGCACCTCCCATTACAATGGCCAGGCAGTGGGGGTGTGAAGGATTGGGGAGGCCTAAAGAGTGCCCTCGGAGAGCTGACTGCCAGTCTCTGTCGCGGGACGAGCACTGACTCCCTTGATACCCCAAAGGTCTGACTCACCAGAAGGCAGCCTCACCTGTCCAAGAGTCTTGTGTCACCTGAAAGTCAAAGAGATTTATTGTGTTTCAGAACCAGTTGAATGTACTTGGGGTGAAATGGGCTGCAGCACAAGAAAAGTCAGGCTGCAATAAACTGAATAGTCTTTAAGGTGTCGCAAGACTGGTTTATTTATTTGTTTTGTTGGCATTTCTCTATCTCGCTGGTATCTTGTTGCATCTGGTTGTGACTGGTTGCTCGGTACTCTTTGAGTGCCGAGTACAGAATTCATCCCACTCCTATAAAGAAGAAGAACAGTTTGGATTTATACTCCCCCCCCCTTTCTCAAAGGGGCTTACAATCTCCTTTCCCTCCCCCCTCCACCACAAACACCCTTTGAGGTAGGTGGGGCTGGGAGAGCTCTAAAGAACTGTGACTAGCTCAAGGTCACTCAGCTGGCATGTGTTTGGAGTGCACACAAATTCAATCTGTTCTTCACCAGATAAGTCTCCCTACAGCTCAAGTGGCAGAAGCTGGGAATCAAACTTCAGTTCTTCAGTGAATAGAGGCACCTGCTCTTCACCACTACACCACATTGACTCTCAATGTGCCCAATGAAGTGTGCCCAATGAAGACATCAGATGGCCTACTCTAGTGGCGTGCACATTCTGCCATTACAGAATTTGCTGGAAGGTATCGGTGCTGAAGATTTGGGTCTGAAGCTTGTTCCTTGCAGCTCCTGCACGTGTTGGAGCCTCACGGGCCAAGTCCTGCTCAGGCTGCTGGGTTCTGTCCCTGGGAACCCTCTCTGCTGCCCCACCTTGGATTGCTCTTCCTTTCCAGGAAGCAGAAGAGAGTTCTGGCCAAAGCTCTTGCTAAGTGCTTTGGCAGCCCCACCTGCATGCATTATTCACAGCCCGGATGATCCTGAGAGCTGCGGCTGGGAATCCATTTAGGTCATAGAGCTGCTCTCCAGAGAGGCACAGAAAATATCACCCAGTACTTTGTCTCTCTCTGTGTGTGGGGTGTGTGTGTGTGCATTAGCAAAAACAACCTTGCTTTGTAGGGGAACGACTCCCTCCTTTTGATTTTGGACTCCCTCCTTTCTGCTTACCTACCTACCTGCCTGTCTCTTCTTTCTTTCTTTCTTTCTTTCTTTCTTTCTTTCTTTCTTTCTTTCTTTCTTTCTTTCTTTCTTTCTTCCTCTGTGTGTGTGTTTCTTAAACAGTCATTACTGTGTGCCCCGCCACACGAAAATCAAAGGATGTACCCAGAAGTCAGTCCCAGTGAATTCAATAGGATGGTGTCCCCTGTAAATGGTTTTAGGACAGCAACCCTGGCTTTGTGCAGGTTTACTAAGAGGTGAGTCCCGCTTTGCTCAGCGAGGCTGAGTCCCAATTCTGGTTGCAAATTGTGCACTCTTTGCTGCCATATTCACTGTTCTTTCCTCCCCCCATCACCCCAGTCATATTTTTAGGCTACGTCCCTCCAGTTGCCTCCCTCTTGGTTTGGTGACCTGGCTGGAATTGGGAGGGGGCGTAATGGGCTTGCCTCCAGGCCACGAGTCCTGAGACCACTTTTTCTGACCATGGCTAAGTAAGGAGCCACAGAAACAGAGTTCCCAGAAGGTGTGTTCTTTTCTTCCCTCGTTTCTCTCTTCCAGCCTGCAGCATCTGGAAAGTTGCAGAAAAGTCCAAAAGGAAGGTCAGGTTTTTAGACCTGGCGACTCAGGGCCGGAGGCTTTTCCTGAGTTACCATCAATGGGAATAAAAGGTGTCGAGGCATCTAGTTGACATTCTGGCACGTCCAATCAGCCACAAATGGAAAAGTTCTCCAGCCGCCGGCCTTCACTGCTGCCCCTGTTTCCCCTGAACACCGACTAGCACTCCCTGCAAAGGGGCGAGAGCTGTCAAGTGACTCCGTGCATCTGCCCCATCTCTCTCAGGCCACACTGCACATTCCCTGAGGCTCACACACAGTGCGCAGATTTCCTAATGGTGCTGGGATTCAGGGAGCCCCTTCCATCTGAAGGTGAGAGGACGGGAGAGGGAGGCCGAGGGGAGGCAGCCGGAACAGGGCCTCTCGGAACTGCATTACCTGCTCCCGGAGGTCCACGCAAGCGACTCTGCTGCTGTGATTCTTCTGCCCGGCGCTGAAAGCCTTCTGCCTCGGAAGGGCCAGGCCCCTTGGACTGAGGTGGCTGCAGGGCTGAGGGTCAAAAAGAACACCGGCGACTTTTTGGGCCCATGCCCGGGGTTGCTTCGATGCCAGGGAGCCCAAGAGAGGCACTTGCTTCCCCTCCTTGGCAAGTTCTTGCATGTGTCCTACAAAGAAGTGGGCTTTAGGACCTCCAAGCCGAAAGAAAGAAAGAAAGAAAGAGAGAGAGAGAGAGAGAGAGAGAGAGAGAGAGAGAGAGAGAGAGAGAGAGAGAGAGAGAGCAAATTGCATTGGTTGATTGCAGACACAAGTATAAGAACATAAGAACAAGCCAGCTGGATCAGACCAGAGTCCATCTAGTCCAGCTCTCTGCTACTCGCAGTGGCCCACCAGGTGCCTTTGGGAGCTCACATGCAGGAGGTGAAAGCAAGGGCCTTCTGCTGCTGCTGCTGCTCCTGAGCACCTGGTCTGTTAAGGCATTTGCAATCTCAGATCAAAGAGGATCTTGTATGTTCTTGTACACACACACCCACACACACACCCCTGGTTGCCATGGCAAACTGTTCCTGTCCCAGTCTGATGGCTATAAATGTACTTGAGGTGCCCTGTTTCCCGTGCAGACGCCTTCTCTCACTTTCAGATGTGTGATTTTTTTTGGCTGTCCCCCCCAGTCCTGGTTGATTTGGAGCTCTCCTGGTCCCGGCGTCTGTCCTGGGGACTCCTTCATTCGGCCTGAAGTGTCAAAGAAAAAAAGCGAAATGGATGACAGTGGTTCATTATTTATTTATTTAAAAGGGGTCATTTCCAGCTGTCCTTTCCATTATAAAGGCACATCAACACAATCAAACCATGACCCGTCACGTTGGACCAATAAAACAGTGAACGAGGCCATTCCTAAAATAGGACAACGTTGTTAGCAAGAGCAGGTTCAGATGTTAAAAGCAGAGTTGAAGCGGGGGGGGGGGAGGGGGGGGAGACACATCGAATCCTAGAATCCCAGAGCTGGAAGGGGCCAGAGAGGCCATCTAGTCCCACCCCCTGATCAATGCAGGATCAGCCTAGACTCGCCTCCCTGGCAAGTGTTTGTCCAGCTGCTGCTGGAAGACTGCCAGCGTGTGTGTGTGTGGCGGGGGGGGGGGGGCTCACCACCTCTCTAGGCAGCCGATTCCACTGCTGAACTACTCTTAGTGCAAACATATTTTTCCCTAATATCCAGCTGCTAGCTTTGCACCAGTAATTTACACCCATTGTTGCAAATCCTGGGACTTCAAAGAAAAAAGTGATCAGGAATTCTATCTCCAAAGTGCCACTACCAAAAATGTTTTGCTTCAGTAACTCCTGAAAATGGGTATCTGGAAAAGGTTCCACTGAAAAAATGCTGGTTCCCGTCTTTTAACACCTCTGTGAATTCACATTCCTGTAAATCCATTCACCTATCTAGTTTTCAAAACTCCAGTTTTTAAAATGCTTCCAAAAGTGAAGAATGCACAGGGTTTGGATCTGTTCTGCAAATGGTGGTACCTTCCTCCAGGGAAAGGTGACTTCACCTGATGCTTGCTGTAAAGCAGATCTGTGGGATTCCCCCCCCCCCCTTTCATGGCTTCAGACGGCACAAACTGGCCAAGAGCTCGAGGCAGGCTCTTTACAGAACTGAATCCTCGAGAGCTTGTGAACATAATTTTCCACGATCCTAACAGTTGCCACAGGACATTGGTTCGTAGGTAGCTTTGGAAACAGGTCGCACAAATTCATGGAGGATAGAACTATAAACTGCAACTCAGGACAAAAGTCGACACTCCATATTTGGTGGCCAGAAATCCCTGATGAAGGGCTGGCGGGGGGGCAAACATTGGGGGATAACTATCTTCATCATGTACTGTCTGCAAAGCTTTCTGGAGTGCCTGGCTGACCAGTGGCCGAAGAACACAAGAAGAGCCCTGCTAGATTTTTCCAATGGTCCATCTAGCCCAGCATCCTGCCTCACGCAGTGGCCAGCCAGTTCCTCTGAAGGGGCAACCAAAGGGCACACAGGCTGAGGCCTTCTTTAGAACTCCAGAAGAGTCTTGCTGGATCAGACCAGTGGTCCATCAAGAAGAAGAAGACGAAGACTTTGGATTTATATCCCCCTTTCTCTCCTGGAAGGAGACTCAAAGGGGCTGACAATCTTCTTTATCTCCCTCACCCACAACAAACACCCTGTGAGATGGGTGGGGCTGAGAGAGCTCCAAAGAACTGTGACTAGCCCAAGGTCACCCAGCTGGCATGAGTGCACAAGCTAATCTGGTTCTCCAGATAAGCCTTCACAGCTCAAGTGAAGAGCAGGGAATCAAACCTGGTTTTCCAGATTTGCGTGTACACTCAGTGGTGGGATCCAAAAATTTTAGTAACAGGTTCCCATGGTGGTGGGATTCAAACTGTGGCGTAGTGCCAATGCAGAGGCGACCTGGGGCAAGGGCACGACCTTGGGGAGTGTGGCTGGGCATTCCGGGGGCGGGGCATTCCTGGGCGGGCCTGTGGCAAGGATGCAGCCTGGGCGGGAAACAAATGCGCGCAGGCTGCCAAGCACGCCGGTGCACCTCCTGCTAGACTGCTTCAAGTCTCTGCTTACTGAGAGGCAGCGGGCGAATCTAAGGCAAAATCACGTGGCAAAATCACCAATTTGTAACCCCCTCTCGGCACACACAAATAATTAGGAACCTACTCTCGGGAACCTGTGAGAACCTGCTGGATCCCACCTCTGTGTACACTGCACCTGTGTTTCTAACCACTACACCACACTAGCCCAGCATCCTTTCTCATACAGTGGCTAGCTAGTCCCTCTGTCCAACAGCTGGGCATAGAAGCCGAGGCCTTCGTCTGATGCTGCCTCCTGACACTGGGATTCAGAGGTTAACTGCCTCCGAACATGGAGGTTCCAGTTAGTCTGTTTGGCTAGCAGACCCCTCCTCCCTCAATCTGTCTAAGAAGCAGAATTCTGGTGTGTGTGTGTGTGTGTGTGTGTGTGTTTCGTGGGCTTGTTGCCCGTCAAGCCTTCCTTCTGGCTGTCAGACCTCCGCTCCTTCCTGTTCTGCCTCTCTGCACGACTCGCCCGCCTCTCCGCAGCCCCGTCCTTCATTCCTGGCTGCCTTGAGCTCACGCGTCCCAATCCCCAGCTCCCCAGCTGCGGTGCATTCACGGTTCATAAAGCGCGTGGAGGCTGAGCGGAACCGACAGAGAAACCTTTAGTGGAACAAACGGGAATATAGTATCAGGCAAGGCTGACCGAGCCATGAACTGCAGCCAAACACGGAGCAAATTAGCATCAACTAAAATAGCAGGCCGTTCAGATCACTTATGTGTGAGGCACCCAACGCAGCCAGCGAGTCAAGCCGCATCAGGGCGCGGAGGCGTGAAGGATGGCCGCCCCGGCCTCAGCCCCACAAATTACTCAGGGCGGGGGCTGCCAACTTCACCCTGACATCAGCACAACTGAACTGAACTTGCCCCAGCGACGAGGCGGTGGCTGAACACCTCCCCCCTCTGGCAGGGTCTTTGGGTGCCTGGCAAGACCTGCGTGGCTGGCCGGCCCGGTTGTGTGTTTGTGGGCCCCTGGGACCAACCTAGAACAGACCAAGAACTCTGCTGACTCAAGGGCCCAGCAAATCCAGCATTTTGTTCACACAGAGGCAAACAGCTGCCTGTAGGAAGCCCACCAGCAGGGACTGTACCCTCCCATCAGCACCTGATACAAAGAGGCATTAATCTGTCTCTGGGACCTGGGGGGGGGGCATGATCCTTCTGCACACAGGGGGTTCCCCCAGTGACAGACCCTGGTCTTCGTAGATTCCTGCCCTCTATCAACCCACCTGAGCTATATTTTTAAATGGGTGCCACCTATATGTTCCTTCCACTCCATACTGTCCACAGCAGGCTGTGGGGGGGGGGGGGGGCCTGAATTGCATCAGGCACCAAAGAACATAAGAACATAAGAACAAGCCAGCTGGATCAGACCAGAGTCCATCTAGTCCAGCATTCTGCTACTCGCAGTGGCCCACCAGGTGCCTTTGGGAGCTCACGTGCAGGATGGGAAAGCAATGGCCTTCTCATGGCTGCTGCCCCTTTGTTAACACTGGACTGTTAAAGCACGGTAACTTCTCAAATCGCAAGAAGGCATCAAGATTGGTAGCGCATAAATCGAGCTTATCCTCCATAATCTGGGTCCAAGCCCCTTTTTTAAAGGTATCCAGGTAAGTGGGCCATCACCACCTCCTGTGGCAGCATATTCCAAACACCAATCCTGCGTTCACTAAGTGAAGTTAGTGTTTCCTTTTATTAGTCCTAATTCTTCCCCCAGCATTTTCAATGGATGCCCCCCCTGGTTCTAGTATTATGAGAAAGAGAGAAAATTTCTCTCCTGTCAACATTTTCTACCCCATGCATAATTTTATAGACTCCCAATCATATCCCCCCCTCAAGGCGTCTCCCTCTCCAAACTAAAAGAGTCCCAAACGCTGACTTGCAGCCTCTCTCCTCATAGGGAAGGTGTGCTCCAGTCCCTCAATCATCCTTGTTGCCCTTCTCTCGCACCCTCTTTTTTCTATCTCTTCAATATCCTTTTTTGAGATGCAGCTACCAGAACTGAACACCCAGTACCTCAAGTGCGGTCGCGACTCACTGCACTTTATATAAGGGCATGACAAATTTTGCCGCTTTATTCTTCAATTCCTTTGCCCTGTAATTTATCCCAGCATAGAGTTTGCCTTTTTCACAGCTGCCATGCATTGAGTTGACATTCCCATGGAACTATCAACTAAGACACCTAAATCCCTTTCCTGGTCTGTGACTGATAGCACTGACCTTTGTAGCTTGTATGTGAAGTTTGGATTTTTTGCCCCTATGTGCATCACTTTGCATTTTGCTACATTGAACTGCATTTGCCATTTCTGAGCCCACTCACCTAATTTATCAAGGTCCGCTTGGAGCTCTTTGCAATCCTTTGTGGTTCTCACCACCCTACATAATTTCGTATCATCTGCAAACTTGGCCACCACGCTACCCACCCCTACTTCCAGGTCATTTATGAATAGGTTAAAGAGCAATGGTCCCAAAACGGATCCCAGAAATGGTAACCCCCACCCTTCTAGCACCACAGTCCTGATCCAAACCCCACACACACTTTTTGCCATGAAATAGTGGCTGACTTATGGCAACCTCAAAAGGCTTTCAAGTCATCAGAAAAGCAGAGGTGGTTTGCCATTGTCAGATTGCCTGCCTCTTATGAAGACCTCAACTTTCTTCGTGGTATCCCATCCAAGTACAAACCAGGGTGGACCGTGCTTTGCTTCTGGGATCTGATGAGATCAGGCCACCTTGGATTATCCAGGTAAGGGAAATTGCTACTATACTCCTCCACAAAAAGATGGCAGTAAATTTGTATATTAACCCACCATTTCCTGGACCTTCTTTGTCATCTTTTCATGGAAAACAGCATCGCCATCTCCAACGACCGCTTTGACCTTTAAAATATTTTTTAAAAATGCAAAGAGACCCGTTCACAGGTTGCCCTGACGCTTTCAAGAGTTAGAGCCCCCGGGGGGAAGAAGAAAGATAGTCACACCCTAACACGTCTTTGCCTGGGCACCTCCTGGACTCCTACTGCATTATTGTAATCTGCACTATTGCAAATGACAATTGTTGGTGTGAGGAAATGCCCCAGATTGATGCACATTCCACTGTCCCTTAGCACTCCCTGTGGGGTATGCAGAACTTCAAGGGGATTCCTTTCCTTTTTGCTACTGGGGCAGGGCGGGGGGGGTGGGCGTTAAATGGAGCACAGGGCATCTGTTTCGCTACCCAACATTTTGGCTGCGGTAGTATTGTCAAACTACTCTAATTCTTAAATTTAGTATTCGGGGGAAAATACTATAATATTAACTACAAATCAAACAACAGCAAATAATAATATTCTGGTCCCATCATTAGTCTGTAAATATTGATATTACCGTGTTTCCCCGAAAATAAGACAGTGTCTTATATTAATTTTTGCTCCCAAAGATGCGCTATGTCTTATTTTCAGGGGATGTCTTATTTTTCTGTGTTCTGTTCGTCGGGCATGCTTCCAAACAAAAACTTTGCTACGTCTTACTTTCGGAGGATGCCTTATATTTCGCACTTCAGCAAAACCTCTACTATGTCTTATTTTTAGGGGATGTCTTATATTCGGGGAAACAGGGTAGTCTAAGGCACTATGCCCCATATCTTTCACCTACTTTTTTATTTTGAAAAACCATTAGTAAGATATATAAGCACAATTAAAGAAATATAATTTCTGTTATTCATGATATTCTCGCTTCAGTCATCTGTTCATAAGGCTAGTGAGCTTTGCCGTTGTAGCCTATTCTCTTCTCTTTGGGGGTGGGGGGTATTGAATATACACAAGGTTGTGTTGTCAAAGGCTTCCACACCCGGAATCAAGTGGCTGTTATAGGTTTTCGAGGCTGTGAGGCTGTGAGGCTATGGTCTGGTAGTTTTTGCTTTTAATGTTTCACCCACAACTACAGCTGGCATGTTGCGGTGGCCCCCTTGCCCCCCCCCCCCCGGCCCACTCAAGCAGCAGCCAAAGAGAGAGAGAAAGGGGAGGAGAAGCCAGCTTCAGACCTCAGGCATAGACCATAAGGAGCAGAAATATGTCAGGCTTGAGGGCAGTATCCTCCTCTGCACTGCCAAGCGGCAAAAGGTTCTTTCTCACTAAAGGACTAAAAGGCAATACGCGCTTTAAATAAGGGAAGTGCGGGGTTTTATTGAAGTCTCTGACATAGTGAGATATCAACAAGCCACAGAGAATAAAACCCACAACCCTTCGGCTACTGGAACCCCAAAGAATGAGCTCTGAGCCCCCCGTCCAGCCACTGTAATTCTTCGGGGTTCCAGTAGCTGAAAGAGGGTGGGCTTTATTCTCTGTTTTATGGTCTGCTTGTTTTTGTATTTGTATTTGTAATTCAATTTGTACCCCGCCCTATCCCCGAAGGGCTCAGGGCAGCTAACAGCATAATAAACAATTTACATTGCAACAAGTAAATGCCAATAAAATACATAGAAACGAAATAATAAGGACGGCATTTCAGATGGCGACTTAAACACCCCAAGCCTAACAATTTGCTAAAGGCAGTAACAGCAGCACCATTATCAATACATATCAATACATATCAGTACTAAATATGTTTGTAGCTTGTTGATATCTCATTATGATAGAGACTTTGATAAAATTGCTTTCTTCTACCACTGGTATGCTTCAGATCCAAGAATCTTTCACCTCTTAGGAACACACCCGTCCTACAAGAAAACGAGCCAAGGTTTGTTAAAGTTCTCAATTAACTCCACCCATTATCAGGTGTGGAAATCTTTGTTTTTGGTGTGGCATGACAGAGGAAATCTCCAGGTCTGAAAATATAAGTGGTTGCGACAGTCTGAACAGAATGTTTTAACAAACTGTGGCTTGCTTTGGGCTTGCTATATAACCAATTGCAGGGTAATAGTTAATATTAATTTGATTATATTTTACAATCCTGGTTCACAAGCAAGAAACAAAACGCACTTTGCTTGCATGCTCGAGCTGGACCACACCCTGTTGTAAATACTCTCAGTCACCCGCTCTATCAGGTTACTAAAAGTCTCTCTGCAGCCCGTCCTGTCAGGTGCAGGAGAAACAAATCACCAAACCCAGAGGTTAGTATTTAAAGTAGCTTCATTAATAAAGGGAGCAGAGCAGGTGGGTTTCCTGTTGTACTCAAAGCAGCACAGTGATTAGCGTTGACTATATTCCCCTTCAACCCCATGATGCAATGGTCCCTCTCCGTTCCCCCATTGGCCAAGGGTAATTAGAGTTACACCCTTTCCAATCCACCTACCGTGTTTCCCCGAATATAAGACAGTGTCTTATATTAATTTTTGCTCCCAAAGATGTGCTATGTCTTATTTTCAGGGGATGCCTTATTTTTCTGTGTTCTGTTCATCGGGCATGCTTCCAAACAAAAACTTTGCTATGTCTTACTTTTGGGGGTTGCCTTCTATTTCACACTTCAGCAAAACCTCTACTATGTCTTATTTTTAGGGGATGTCTTATATTCGGGGAAACAGGGTATTACCTAAACATATCAAAGCCCCTTCTCGTATGTAACAAGCCCATTGTTAGGAACAAGATCTACCAGACCATGACCACACAGCCCGGAAAACCCACAACAACCAGTTGAATCTGGCCGGGAAAGCCTTCGACAATACAATTTCATCATTGTTTGACAAGGCACAGGGTGCTGTCATTATATTAACTTTTAAATTTTCCTAGGCCTCCAAGGGAGATTCACACGGCCAAGGATAAGTAGGTTACACTTGCGTGTCTGCGCTTCCATGCTACTTACAATGAAATTGACTCCTGTCTTTCAAAGCTTACACTGTTATATCTATTGTCTTGTGGGGGCCACAAAATAATTTTGTCCAATTTGCTACAACCAACAGGCAGAGAGAAATGTTTGGGCTGAACTCTGAGTGAACCCCAGTTTTGGGGTTCCTTAATTCCCCCCCCCAAACAAAGATGGCTGCCCTAAAATCATCTCCCCCCTCCTTGAGTTCTGTTCTGCCTTTTTCTTCTTTGATGTCGACAGGTTGATTCCGCTCGGCTACTTCGGCAGGCGAAGAACTGGCAGGCCAGTCCCCAGTGAGATCTCTGAAGGAAAACTTTTCAACTTCGTTGTGTTGTTATGAGCAGAGGAGAGGGAGGAAAACAGGCCCACAGATGGAAATCCTCTGTTTCCTCTTTGGCTAAGTTCACACTTGTCTGCGATGTCACCCTCACTCCATTACTGATGGGCAGGTTGGGGTAAAAATGCCTCCCGGGGCGTCTGGCTGCAACTGTGCTCCATTCCCCATCAGCGGTGCCCAGGGACTGGCGCTTGTTTCTGACTGAAATTCAGTCTTCTTTGTGTCTGCTCTGTTCCCTTTTGTAACCTGGAATTCCAGGAGGAACAGAGAGGGTGGGATTTGCAGCCACACAGCATATACATGCCCATCACGTACCTCTCAACCTTCTCAAAGAGTGTCTCTGGGGTGCTCTTGATATGGCACCTATCAGCTGTTTCCTTAGGAAAGGAGGGCTACCGCTCTGCTCTATGCATGTTTATATAGAATTAAGCCCCGCTGAACTCACCGGGAATTGCAGTGGAGGTAGAGACAGACATCAGAGATTAGCTTCCCTTGAAGAAAATGTCAGCTTTGTGGATGGACTCTATGTGTGATAAACAAGAAATGTGTTTTCTACTAGGAATGTGGAGGTGAGTCATAAGGGAGGGTTCTTGTGGCAGGACAAGATAAGACCACAGGACGACTAGGCGAAAGGGCAAGGCTTGTATCAGATTGTACGTATTGAGCATGCTTAATAGGCTAATGCATATTAACTTCTTCTCCTGCTCTGACGACAAACTGTATTATAATGAACATGCAGGAAGACTATAGCAGGGGATCACATATTACAGAGGAACATGTAAATATGCAGACTGGAAAGTTGTGACTCCAAGAATCCTTAGCTAATGGGCAAACAGAGAGGGTGTGATGAATTCGGGAGAACGGATAAATGTGGATATACTGTTTTGGCGGAGTCTGCCCGTGTGGAGGACAGTTCCCCTTTCTTTGCAAATAAAGCTACTTAAAACTTTATTCTGTTGGCCTGATATTTGGTAAAAAAATATTGGGCACCACATATGGAATTGTAATCTCCCCCACGCTCTCCGGCGTCTACCCACCCCAATCTCTAGGAATTTCCCATCCCAGAGCTGCCAAACCTCGCTGGATTCTCCCTAGCCTCAGGCCAACTGTCCAGATGTTGAGCCACAATAATGTGGGGTGAGGGGTGTGTGTGGGGGTGTCTTGGCTGACTGTCAGTGGGAGCACCTTCCTTCCACACGGCTTGCATTGCAGGATCTCTGCCATGAGATGTCTAAGGCAGTAAATGGCTAGTGGGCATGTGCAGACACCCCCCCCCCCGGGGGCTTTTCTGGCCCCTCCACTTTCCCACCCCCACTCTGGAAAATGCCGTCAAAGCCGACCTGTGGCTTCTCAAAGCAAGAGATGCTCAGAGGGGGCTAGCCATTGCCTGCCTCTGTGCAGCAACCCTGGTACTCGTTGGTGGTCTCCCATCCGGGCAGTGAGCAGCACTGACCCTCCTGAGCTTCTGATATCCGAGGAGATCATCCGGCTAGTCTAGGAAATCCAGATCAGGGTCCAGGAAAATGCCATCGAGTCACAGGAAACATATGATGACTCTGTAGTAGTAGGAGCAGCAGTGGTGTAGGAGGTTAAGAGCTCGTGTATCTAATCTGGAGGAACCGGGTTTGATTCCCAGCTCTGCTGCCTGAACTGTGGAGGCTTATCTGGGGAATTCAGATTAGCCTGTACACTCCCACATACGCCAGCTGGGTGACCTTGGGCTACTCACAGCTTCTCAGAGCTCTCTCAGCCCCACTCACCTCACAGGGTGTTTGTTGTGGGGGGGGGGGGGAGGGCAAGGAGATTGTAAGTCCCTTTGAGTCTCCTACAGGAGAGAAAGGGGGGATATAAATCCAAACTCCTCCTCCTCTCTTCTTCTTCTTCTTCTTCTTCTTCTTCTTCTTCTTCTTCTTCTTCTTCTTCTTCTTCTTCTTCTTCTTCTTCTTCTTCTTCTAGTATGTATGTATGTATGTATGTATGTATGTATGTATGTATGTATGTATGTATGTATGTATGTATGTATGTACGTATGAATGAATTAGACTTACTATACGATCCACCCCCAAAGGGCTCTGGATGGTGTACAGCAAATAAAGTATCACTAAAAGAAATATAATTACAATCTAATAATAAAAAAAAATTAAACACAACATCCTAACAAGAAACCTCAACAGCAGATGGCGGCACAGAGAAAGACCTCCTGCCCCACTGGGAGGGGTCTGGGCACAACAATAATGGCATTCAGTTGTGATGGTATGCAGGGGATGGCGGGGGTGGGGGGGTGGGGGTTGGCAAATCAGTGGTCAATCTCCCCAAAAGCCCGGTGGAACAGCTCCGTTTTACAGGTCCTGAGGAACTGTCCAAGGTCCTGCAGGGCCCTGATGGCCAGAGAAAGAGTCTTCCACCAGGCAGGGGCCAAGGCAGTAAAAGCCCTGGCCCAGGTGGAAGCTAGTTGCATCATTGAAGGGCCAGGGACCACCATCAGGTTTGCCTCCGCAGAACACAGAGGCTAAGTAGGGACATAGGCAGCAGTAGGGGGGACACATTTTAAGGCCAGAGACATCCACTGGTGGTTTTCCATTGCCTACCTCTGTGTGAAACCCCCAGATCCCTCTTGGTGGTCTCCTATCCAAATACTGACCAGGCTGCCCCTGCTTAACTTCTGAGATCTGAGAAGAGCAGGCTAGCCCGAGCAAACTATGTCAGGGCACATGGGAACGGCAGTGCGAATTCTTGCAGTGGGGGGTCATGGCTAGAACATTGGATGAGGACTTGGTTGAACCAGACCTGCAGTCCATCCAGGCTAACATCTTGCTTCACAGTAGCTGACTGGTTGCACCGAAGACCTTCAAGCACCCCAGAAATTATCCTGCCTTGCAACACTGCCATTTGGACAGCTACTGCTTCCAAACATGGAGGTTCCATTGAGTCCGTGTAGTTATAACCATTGGTGGGCCTCTCCTCCGGGGATTTGCCTAATTCCCTTTGAAAGCCAAATAAACAGTGGTGGCGAACCTATGGCACTCCAGATGTCCATGGACTACAATTCCCATCAGCCCCTGCCAGCATGGCCACTCTCTTGGCCAATTGGCCATGCTGGCAGGGGCTGATGGGAATTGTAGTCCATGGACATCTGGAGTGCCATAGGTTTGCCACCACAGCACTATACTCTGTGGCAGTCCAAGTCCACATGAGAGGGTGCTGTGCGACTTTCGGCTGGTCACTCTCCTTCAACCCAACCTACTTCGCCAGGTTGTTGTAAAGATAAAATGGGGAAGGGAGAACCAAGCTTGTCACCCTGAGCTCCTTGGGGATGAACAGGGTCAAAATGTACTAGATAAATGCTAACCTTAAATTACATCATTTTCCCCTAGATTCAGCTCATTCCTTAGATTCTTTCAATTTGTAAACTTTAAGAAGAAGAAAGAAAGGGGGAAGTACAGATCTTATTATGTTAACCATATAGCGATTAAATTAATTACTACCATATTTTATAAGGCCTTTACATGCCTTCCTCTTATCAACAAATTCTGAAAGAGGATGCCAGTTTTAAAAATAATAATTTTTTTTTTGTTCTTTTAAGAATGTGTTACCGGTATTTTTCTATAAGTTCTTAGCTTAAGTGTGTTAATTGTAACTGTGATTATACTTATTTTGTGTTGTTCTGTCATTCTCTATTCTGAAATGTTTGGTTTTTTGATATCTGTTTGTTAAATAAAGTTTATAGGTTTTTTTTTAAAAAAAAACCCTCCCCAAAAAACAAAACAAAAAATATACTGGATAAATGGATGAGGGGAGTGCGGCCCCTTTTCACCCTCAAGCAATTTCTGGCCCAGGCTACTGGGGGGCATATTTGCTGCCTGATCAGATCTTTTGATTGGCTCCTGAAGTTGGGCCGGCCCTGGAACTGAAGTGGAGACAGCTTAAGAACATAAGAACATAAGAAAGAGCCTGCTGGATCAGACCAGAGTCCATCTAGTCCAGCTCTCTGCTACTCGCAGTGGCCCACCAGGTGCCTTTGGGAGCTCACCTGCAGGAGGTGAAAGCAACGGCCTTCTGCGGCTGCTGCTCCCGAGCACCTGGACTGTATGTGGTCACTCCATGCCCTGTTCCGTTCTCACGTGCAGAGAGTGTTTGGTGGATGTTTTAAAGAAGACAGCAGCCCTGCCCCAAGTACATTCCAAGGTTTTATGGAAGGTGGGCGAGTTGCCGTTTCTGGGGAGCTGGCTCTCAACCTCTTGGCCTGTTTTGGCGTCCAGTGCTTTCAAGTCACTTCCATCTTGTGCAGTTTGCCACGGCCTTCCTCTGCAGAGCCTTCCTTGGTGCTCTTCCTTCCAAGTACCAACTCATGGCAACTCCAGCAAGCGGCTTTCAAGACAGTTTGGGATTGCCGTCCTCTGCAAAGTCTTCTTTGGAGATCTCCCACCCAAGCGCCCACCCTTCACTTCTGAGACCTCACAAGAGCGGGTTCTCCCACGTTGCTGCCTCCCCTTCTACCCCCACCTCCTTGCCCACCTTACCAATCTACCTGGCACATTTTATTCCACCTTCATCGGAAGAGCTCTACATGGCTTGCCCAAGTCTCCTGTCCTGATTTTACCTTCACGACAACCCTGTGAGGTTGATCTGGCAGAGGAGGAGGAGGAGGAGGAGGAGGAGGAGGAGGAAGAAGAAGAAGAAGAAGAAGAAGAAGAAGAAGAAGAAGAAGAAGAAGAAGAAGAAGAAGAAGAAGAAGAAGAAGAAGAAGAAGAAGGAGGGGGGTTTGGATTTATATCCCCCCTTTCTCTCCTGCAGGAGACTCAAAGGGGCTGACAATCTCCTTGCCCTTCCCCCCTCACAACAAACACCCTGTGACGTAGGTGGGGCTGAGAGAGCTGTGAGAAGCTGTGACTAGCCCAAGGTCACCCAGCTGGTGTGTGTTGGAGTGTACAGGCTAATCTGAATCCCCCAGATCAGCCTCCACAGCTCAGGCGGCAGAGCTGGGAATCAAACCCGGTTCCTCCAGATTAGATACACGAGCTCTTAACCTCCTACGCCACTGCAGAGAGAGGATGACTGGATAAGCCCCCCCCCCCCCCCCGCGACTTTTTCAGCAGATTCAAACCTGGGTTTGCCCAACCGAGCCCCACACTTGAGCCACACACACAACCATCTCAACACACCTTCTTCGCCAAGACAAAATTGCCCCTGCAGCTCCTCCCTGCATACAGAATACAACGGTGAGCAAAACCCCACAATTAACATTTATGAGCCCACCCAGTTCAGTCCAAAAGATGGGCAGGTTGAGGGGGCCACAAGAGACCCGGTTTTCCCATCGGGTTTTCTTTCAACATCTGCCTCTGGTCCAGGAGTTTCCCTCTTCACCCCACCCCTGAGAGAGAGCAATTGTCCCAAACTCACCTGGCTGAGTGGGAGGTTTTTGACCTGGGTCTTCTTGCTCCCACTCCAACATGCTAACCTCTGCCCCCAACTGCCTTTCACAGATGTGTGGCTCGAACAGGCGTTGTATGTGCACTCCGCTGTGCTCTCAGTCGAACACGGCTGATTGGAGCGAGAGAAGCAGGGCACACCTCTGCATTTATTTGTGCGAGAAGAGGGACCTGTGTGTGTGTGTGTTTGTGCAAGCACAGGGGCTGGCAAGAGGGTCAAGGCTGTATCCATGCCAAGCAACCCTCGAAATCTGCTGCCTCATAAACAGGGAGACGCTCGCAGAGAGGAGGGGGCCGGGGCTGAGAGATGCCGCCTTTGCTTCTTGGGGCTTATTCAAACGCCCTGGAGGTGCCCGGTGGGCACGAGAGGAGGAGGGGGCATTGCTGGCCTCGGGCAGCTGCACAGCGGGCGTGGAGGTGCCAGGTTCAGAGCACGGTCACCGAACACCCGCGCCAGGTCAGTGTGCTGACTTTGAGTCAGAGGGAGAAGTGCCAAGGCACATTAGTGCAGAGGGCCTTCACGGTAACCTTGAGGTCTCTCTCTCTCTCTCTCTCTCTCTCTCTCTCTCTCTCTCTCTCTCTCTCACACACACACACACACACACACACTGCAGTTCTCTGCAAAAGCTTGCCAGACCCAGCCTGCTTCACCCCTGCAGATCACCCCTTATTCGCTTCCAGCAAAAAAGTGACAGCCCTCCCCCAGCCCCCTCCACATCACACCTTGTGGTCTAGGTGCAATCACAGCCGTCTTTGCCACTTCTGTGCCTCTCCTGCTCCAAACCCCTCCTGACTAAAATGAGCCTTCCCCTCCCAACGCCCCCCCCCCCCCATATCAGCATTACAGGAACGAGGCAGTTCATGTTAAGGGGTGCGGTACTGAAGTGGGGTTCACCCCCCAGATAGCAGAGTTTGCGCAACACTCACACTGGAACACACAGCAGGAACTGAGACGCACACGGCTATATCAGCTTCCCAGAAGCGGTCCTTCTTGATTAGGTTCGCAGCAATGTTGCTCTCTCTGACAAAGTGCTTCGCCAGACGGCCGGAAGACAAGAGTCTCACAGTACATAGCACACTGCTGCATTATATGCATTCCATTCACCAATCAGAAAACCTTTCCAATTAGCTCCAGAAAGAGGCTGTCATACAGAGGTGGTCAAATGACACCTGTCATTTAGATTTTGTAGATCAGACATGTGCTCTGACAGTTCATTGTGGTTGTGTGTGTGTGTGTAAATGTGTGATGTGTAGAAGGTGGGGGTGAAATGAACCACATTCTTGATGGACGCCTCGGTTTATTATCTGTTGTTTCCTGGAATGCTCTGGTTTCGTCTGCTGGGACTGAGGAATTCTGTGAAGTGTCACGAAGGGGCTGGGGGGGCTGGGATTCTTCTCTTATGGGTAACCCCAAAAGTGCTCTCTCCCTCCACAGAGCTGATTGTGCTGCATGCAATTTGCAGTGAAAAGGTAGATGAAGAGGAGTTTTTATACCCTCCTCAACCTTTAAGGAGCCTCAAAGCGGCTTGCAAACTCCTTCCCTTCCTCTCCTCCACCAGAAAGCTATGAAGCAAAAGTTCTGACTTCGTGCACTGTCTGGGAGTGTGCTGCTGGAGTCTCCTTCTTTGGAGGTTTTCACGCAGAGGCTGGATGGCCATCTGTCAGGGGTGCTTTGATTATGCGTTCCTGCATTGCAGGGGGCTGGACTGGATGGCCCCTTGGGGGGTCTTGATTGCGCTTGGACAATCTGGAGTGAATAAAGAGAAGCGAGAAGCAAGCCTTTATTGGCATAGACAGCAGTACAACAATAATAAAAACAAATTAAAAAGCATATACAATACAGGATATACGTGTTAGGACGAAGGAAATCTACTGGCATTTAGTAATTTCCAGGAGAAAGTCTGCCACTATCATACAGAGAGAAGGATCAGGGTTGTCCAACAAGTAGTGTAATCTAATTAAATCAGGGAGATGGGGTAAATGTAAAGGAGTGAGATTCACATACTTGGATCTGATTTCCTTGGATCTGAGACAGTGAAGTAATTGGTGGGCCAGAGATTCAACTGAGCCATCGTTACATGGGCACAATCTTTTAGCCTTTTCTTGCTTATTAAATCTGCCATGTAACAAGGCAGAAGGCATAACATTAAACCTGGCGAGCATTATGGCTCTCCTTTGAACAGGGTTTATTAAGGAATACAGGTAGTGTGCCAAGTGGCCCCGTTCAAGTGGGAGAGAAAAATACAGGGGGGAGCACGTCTTCTTGGCTGCGGTGAGTAGGGTAGAGAACTCTCTATCCAATAGTTGACCTGTTAATTTCCTATAAGCTTCTGAATAGGACAAAGGGGAGTGAATAAAGACATCACAAAATAACTGGCCATCCTAGGCAGAGTCACAGTTTCTGCAGTCCATGGGAGACAGTGGGCTTAAAAATGTTTAACTCTACTTGCGATGGCCCAAGACACTCTTATACTGGAATTACTGAACGTGCAACAAGCCCCCAGTTCATTTTGACATTAAAAAAAAGAGAGAAATACCGACAGAAATATGCACCAGGTACCTCCAACAGGAATCAAAAGGAGCCGGAAAGCTGAGGCGCTGCAGGAGAGGAAGCCCCACCAGAAATTCCTTTTTTCAGCTCTATTGCTTCAGTTTTTGTTATTTATTATCGCATCAGAGCCATGCGGAGCTGCTCCCCCGTCTGCTCAGCTGCTGCCAGTTCTCTGTAGCAACGGCTGCACTTCTTGTACTAAACCTGACTCCTGGGAGAGCGGGTCTCACAGTAACATGACAGGAACCGCGAGCTCAATCCGCTGGACGCTGCTCTCTCTTTAGATATCATACAGGCATCAAACTTTAAAGGCCTCGAACATAAAGCTTTTCTGGTCCGCTGCCTGGAAAGTTCTGCCAAGACATGCCCTGAAGGACTGAACGAACTTCTCGTGGTGAATAATTGACGTGCAGAACTTTCTGCCACTGGATGCAGCGGCAGCCAATAGCTTTGATGGCCTAAAAGCATAGGGGAGGAGCTGGCGGGAAAGGCTTTGGTTTCGGTGCCCTGCGTGGAGGTTTTCTGGTGTCTTCCGACTGGGCTCTGCAGCGAATGGGATGCTGAACTTGATGGATAATTCATAGACACATAGGAAACTGAGTCAGATTGTTCACCTGTCCAGGTGAGTATTGCCTACTCAGACTGGCAGCTGCTATCTGGGGTCTCAGGCAGAGAAAGGTCTTCCACATCACCGAACTGCTACCTGATAATTAAGAAGAGTTTGGATTTCTATCCCCCCTTTCTCTCCTGCAGGAGACTCAAAGGGGCTGACAATCTCCTTGCCCTTCCCCCCTCACAACAAACACCCTGGGAGGTGGGTGGGGCTGAGAGAGCTCCGAGAAGCTGTGACTAGCCCAAGGTCACCCAGCTGGCGTGTGTGGGAGTGCGCAGGCTCATCTGAATTCCCCAGATAAGCCTCCACAGCTCAGGCGGCAGAGTGGAGAATCAAACCCGGTTCCTCCAGATTAGATACACCAGCTCTTAACCTCCTACGCCACTGCTGCTCCCTTTTAACTGGCGATCCCAGGGTTGAACCTGTTACTGTCTGCCTGCCAAAACACAAAGATGTATCCCGCTAAAAGACAAGCCTCAGTATAAAGTACACAGTGTGTTCATTGTGCTAGTGTGATTTCTGAACCTCCACTTATCACTAAACCCAATGGACTAGACTACCGCTATTTACTTATGCCCAATTCCTCTTCTTCTTGGACCATGAAACCAAAACAAATCAATTGCCCATCACACAATACCAATTAGGCACAATTCTCGGAGGTCCTCCAAACAGACAGGCTTCGCTTTTCTCTCCGTCTGAGCTTCTAAAACGGGAAGCTCATATTATTGGACGACACAAACTGATGAGTTAAGGGGTAACACACACACCTCCCCCCCAACCTCTACACTCTTAATGGTTTCTTGTATGTTTGTCTATTTAATTGTATGTCTAAATTGTATGTTATGAGTAAGAGTTTGGTAATAAGTATTTGTTATGTGTTAGAATTAGGCATAAGTAAATAGACAGCAAGCTAGATGGGGAAATGAATGGATGTGAGAATATCACCTTGAATGTTTATCCCAATCATGGCTGACGAATTTAAAGCATGATCTGAAGAAGAGTGAATCGAAAACGGCTAAAATAGCGCAATCCGTTCATTTTGTTAATTGGATTTGGCTCAGACCGGTCAGCGTGTCGACCAGACATTCCACAAGTCCGTTTGACGGAATACAGGGCACGCAGCGTATTGAAGCCTGGCGGTAGTCTTTGAGAACAAGATTTTGTCCCGTTTAAAATTATGGACATGGACTGAAACTATAAGAGGACATTCTGAAGACGACAACCAACAGCTGCAATTGTAATTCATGTGCTATACCACATGGAATTGTATAGGAGCGTTTTGCACAGTTTGCTTTTGCACCTTATTTCACTTTACGCACTTTAGTGTTGTGTGTTCCCTACAATAATAATAAGCGGTAGATGCAGCGTGTTTTGGTTTTTGGAGTGGTCCTCAAGGTGGTGCCCGTGGGCATCAGGGTGCCCACAAACACATTTCCTAGTGCTCGCCAAGTTTTTTTGGAAGTGGACTGGACCAGGTGGACTTTCGCCCACAAAGAAGAAGAAGAAGAAGAAGAAGAAGAAGAAGAAGAAGAAGAAGAAGAAGAAGAAGAAGAAGAAGAAGAAGAAGAAGAGTTTGGATTTCTATCCCCCCTTTCTCTCCTGCAGGAGACTCAAAGGGGCTTACAATCTCCTTGCCCTTCCCTCCTCACAACAAACACCCTGTGAGGTAGGTGGGGCTGAGAGAGCTCAGAAGAACTGTGACTAGCCCAAGGCTACCCAGCTGGCGTGTGTGGGAGTGTACAGGCTAATCTGAATCCCCCAGATAAGCCTCCACAGCTCAGGCGGCAGAGCAGGGAATCAAACCCGGTTCCTCCAGATTAGATACACGAGCTCTTAACCTCCTACGCCACTGCTGCTCCTGGCTTCTGGCTTCTGGCTGGACAAAGGAGATGTGATTGGCTGTGGCAGCTACGTACAGCTGGCTCTGCCTTGTGTGGCAGCCATGTTGTGGTTGTGTTTACCACGCTATGTCCAGTGCCTGTAGGCTAAACAAGGCTGGGAACCCCTGCTCTCCCTGAATCTTGTCCAGGAGGACCCGTGAGTTGGTGGTAGAGCATCTGCTGTGTCTCAGTTTCAATCCCCGGCATTCAACCCAGTTAAAGGTCTGGTAGCAGAGATATGGGAGAGCCCCTGTGAAAGAAGAGGGGGGAGCGGGTGAGATAAAAGAGACTAGTGCAGTGGTGGTGAACCTATGGCATGGGTGCCAGAGGTGGCACTCAGAGCCCTCTCTGTGGGCACGCGTGCACAGAGTTCATCATGTGGAAGGGGAATCGCCCCCCCCCCCACACACCTAGGCTGTCCTGGGTCGCTGGACTTGATGTGCGTGCACCTCAGCGAGCAGGGAGGACTTGGCTGGTGGGTCTGGTGCCTGTGTTCCAGGTGGCTGCTCCTTGGTGGGGTGCAGGTGGTAGAGATGCTAGAGAGGTGCATGTGAGACTTGCTGGAGGCTACAGCAGACTGGCCCCTGCTCGAGGGGGTTATTCAGGTTAAATTGCCATGTTGGCACTTTGCGATAAATAAGTGGGTTTTGGGTTGCAATTTGGGCACTCGGTCTCGAAAAGGTTCGCCATCACTGGACTAGTGCCATCCCCGAGGAAGGTTTTCTGTGTTGATCCCGCTGAGATCCCTTCTCGAACTCCTCCTTCTACCCCAAAATCTCCCGGGATTTCCCGACCCAGAGTTGGCGACCCTAAAGAACAGGGAGCAGCGAACAGACCTCATCTATGGCAATGTGGGCTCCCGCAGGGGGATTTTGTGCTGGGTGCTGCTGAAATCTTTGCAATTCTCTGCCCGTCGCCCGGGGAAACTGGCAGGAGCAGAAAAGCCTTTTGCGTCTGAGCTGGGGAGCTTTGGGGGCCAGAGCCCCATCTGGGCGGCCCGACGAAGCTGGCGGCCTCAGAGAGCCCCAGACTCCAGCAGGTGACATGACCTGAACCGGCGGCTGAAGCCTCCGAGGGTTTGATGGAAGGAAGGACTGCAGCTAACCTTCGGCATGAAAGCAACGTGGGGCGGGGGGGAGGCAGCATGCCCCCCACAGCTCCCTCTTAAAGGCCGGCCGGTCTTGGGGAAGAAGATCCACCTGGACGTCTGTGACAGCTCGTTTGCCGAGCATCTTTCTGGAAGCGCGTTTCAGGCTCTCTTACCTTTTCCAGCTGGCATTTCCCAGCTTCTTGCTGCTTGCCCTGCAGCTCTTCGCCCCCGAAGGGAAAGGTCACGCTGGCCACTGAGCGGGCCAAGGAGGACGTCTCGGAGTATTTGCCCAACGCTCACTGCGAGCCGAGGGCGCGCGGGGGACATCATGGAGCCACACTCTGATCTGATGTGGGAACCAGCAGGCAGCCATCTCCTGACCTTCGGAGTCCGGGGAAGAAGATTGGGGCTGATGGCCAAGACTGGCTTGAGACATTTCGCTCTGCCCTGCAGCTCTGGCACAGGCGGGGGGGAGGGGGAGGATCCCTGGCCCTGTGGCTGAAGACGATGGAGTGCTACACATGCTACTTCAGTGCTCCCCCCGCCCCCATCCCAGTAACTCCTGGGTTGCCTGCATCCCAAGGCTGATCCTGCTGACAGAAAGACAGCCTGGCACCTTTGCAGACCTGGAACTTCACTGAATGGAAATTTTTCTTTTTCTTATAACGTGTGTAAGAACAGGTGAACCTTCTTTGCATCATGTCCAACTCCGTCGTGGTTGGTTGAGCACACAGGAGTCTCTGGTGACAGTTGTGTGCTGAGAGCAGGCGGAGGGGATGGAGAGCTCACTTTCACTTCAGGGGAAAGCAGTTCAGAGCAAGGGGTATCCATTGAGCAACAGCGGATCGATCCATCCAGTCCAGGTCCACAAAGCCCAATCTTTAGTCTGAGAGCAGGCGCTACAGAAACTATCACACTGTCTCACAAAGTTGGTCCTGCAACACTTGCTGTTCGCAGCTGCCTCTTGGAAGCCTGCATTCTTGCTTAGTCTTGTCACCACTGCAGCTTGGGTAACAATAAGTGATTTCAGCTCAGCAACGTAATGAGGCACAGGAGACCAGAGTTTCTTCGAAAGCAGGGAGGTTCTTTATTGGCAAGTGATTTCTTGGCACAGCTCAGCAAAAAGGACCTCCACATGGCTGTGCGTCAGCCCCTTTATACATTTCCACAGTAACCCAGAAAGGGGTATAGGGCAGTCCCACCCCCATGGTGCAAAAACCAGGAAGGGGGCGGTCTCCTTCCATCTAATACAGGGAAAATATCCTAGAATACCAACGGGAGAAAACAATCCCTTTGCACATGCTGATCAGATCAAATCCCAGAAGAAAAGCTTGCACCTTCTTGCCTGAGGTGGTTCCTTGGGAGTGTTAGACAGAGACAAGTTTAAATGATCCAATGAATTCTTGGATACTGAAAGTAAGGATGTGAACAGTCCAATGAGCTTCTGGATCCTGAGAGTAAAACTTCAAACAGTCCAATAGCAAAACAGGGTGACATCTTCCAACAGCCAGTCCACACCCTGAGTCCATCCTTTGTTAGTCAAAAGGCACTTTTGTTGGTGAAGATGGGATTACCTGGGTGTTGGTCCAAACTGAATTCCAGGACTAACTTCCTTGGGCCTTAATATCAGCTGTTACAAGCTGCTGCTTTTTCCAACAGATACAGATATCTAAAATAACATTTCTAAACTTAAACATTAGAGGAAATCTTAAAGAACCTCCAATACAGTACAAGCCCATATAAACATATAAGCAAGAGTATCTTAGGCCCCTTCCGCACACGCAAAATAATGCGTTTTCAAACCACTTTCACAACTGTTTGCAAGTGGATTTTGCCATTCCGCACAGCTTCAAAGAGCATTGAAAGCAGTTTGAAAGTGCATTATTCTGCATGTGCGGAATGAGCCTTAAATTAACAGTAACAAAACCTTAAATTTAACTGGAGAATTTATTCAAACTAGAATCCTAAACAGTAAGAAAATCCTAAATTCAACTCTAAAGGGGCTTTTATTACATCCTAAAATGACATAAACAAGAGGGAAACCATATAACATTGGCACAAACATACACATACGTTCTCTGTGAACCTTATGGAGGCTTCTGAACCACACAAGTCTCCGCGTCCGGGCATGGAGCCAGTGTAGCCAGGCAACCTGACTTCAGGAAAATATTTTGTTTTATTTTCCTGGCGGTAACAGTCTGAGTTCTGCGCTGACTCACAGCCATCCCTTCTGTGTCTCTGGGCCTCCAACCAGGTACTACGTCTTTTAGCATGGGGTGTCTAACGGCCCTGCTGTCTGACCTGCCTCACGGACCCAAGTGAGCCGGGGGAACTGTCTGCCCTGTCCTCTTGCTCTTGGCTTGGGCCAGCACCGTCTTCCACCTGTGTGACTGCTGGCTGCTCACAGGACTCACCCAACTGTGGCTCTGGAGATTTAGCCAGCTGAGACTCTGATGGAGCCGGATCGTCCCCTGGCTGCTGGCGATCCCACGGCAGTATCTGCCAATCCAGGCGCAAGAAGAACTACAGGGGGTGGGGGTGGGGGTTAGGGTTGAGAGAGTCTGCATTGCAGCCATGGCACTGGGAGGTCCCAATATTGGCTGGACACAGCCAGAACGAAGGGTACGTTTTCTTTTCTCCGCTGAGCTGTTTTCCCAACAGAAACCCAGCAGCATGGTGGAGTGGAAGGAGTGACGGACGAGGACTCCGGGGAACCTGGGTCCAAACACCCTCTTCTGCCAAAGGAGCTCACTGGGTGACGCTGGACCTCTCACAAACTGTCAGCCTGGCCTGCCTCACGGGGCTGTTGTTGTGAGCAAATGGAGAAGGAGAGAACCATGCTTTAAAAGCTGCTTTGAGTCCCAACTGTGGGGAATAAAGTGAGATGCAAATAAAAAGAAAAATAACTGCATGACACACCCACTCCAGTGTGTGAAACGATTGTTACCCCCACCCCACCCCCTCAAAAATGTAAACTTCACAATGAAGCAAGTGGAGAATGTCAGCTTTATTACTCTATGGCCTGTCCTCAGCCCTACTGGTAGAGTTGCCTGCCCCAGGCTGGGAGATACCAGGAGATTTGGGAGAAAGTGGGTTTTGGAGACTTCAGCGGGGTATAATGCTATAGAGTCCACCTTCCAAAGTGGCCATTTTATCTGAGTGAACTTGTTACCACGCTACCCGGGTAACTTTAATGCTTTCAGCGTGATTTCAGCTCTCGGTAGCGCGGAGGAACAGAAATCGGGACCCAATACAGAGAGTGTAGTAAACAAATAAAGATTCTTTATTGCGATGCTGACCTAAGTGTCAGTGTAACCTCAGTTTGTGGGTTCTGTGGGGCAGAACGTGGAATGAGTTTGCAACAACAGATTTTAAAAACAAAATGGTTTACTTTCTTAACATATAACATCAATATTTAACATCACATTTCAAGGTCCTGTTCAGGTTGCATTTTCAAGTCCTTATGTTTACAGTCTACTGATACTGCCAAGTCCAATTCTTCTTTGCAAGTGGGTTGGCTCCTGAAGACTCCAAGGGCTTGATGAACAGGATTCAACATGATGAAGGTTTCCAGGAGAACTTTCACCCATTACAGCCATAAAAAGAAACCCTGAAACAATAAACTCCAACATTTACAACATAGCAAAAACAAACCTTCCCAGTAGTTCCCAACAACATTGCAGTTACCTTAACAAGGTGTTAAAGGCTTATACAAATCAAGGTCCGAGGCTGGTAGCCCTGTCTCCTCCAACTACATGAGGTCTGCTGCCTGGTGCTGCTCTGAGTCTCCACCCCTTACTGGGTCAACCCATTCTGAGCATGGGGGTTACATCAGCACCTTCATTCCACAGCAATTGCTCTGCCTAGCAGCTTTACAAGGCATTTTAAACACTTTCTCCTGCCTGGAAAACCTTTTAATTAAACCCAACCAGCCCAAAACTCGGGCTGATTCCACATGGGCCAAAAACAGCAGTGTGAAAACGGTGTGAAAACAGTATGAACCCTTTTACACCGTTTTAAACCCTTTTACCCCATTTTCACACTGTTTTCACACTGCTGTTTTTGGCCCATGCGGAATCAGCCTCAGTTTTTTCTCTGCTGGTTTATTCATTTTGGTTGTGTATGTCTTTGTTGTTCTAAGTCACTTTAGATCCCCCTGGGAAATCTCTACAAAAAATTGATTGTGTCGTAATAACAATGTTTCTCAATATGTAGGGCTTCCAAAGGCCTGGAAAAATCTCTTGCCCCTTTAACAAAAAAAGAGGTCGCCTCCTGCTGTTCGTCCTCCAAGGCGCCAGGGGCCGCTCGGGCGCTGAGGAGGGGGGTATGGCCGCGTCGCTCTGCGCCTGCGCCTCGGCGCGCTTCCTGTCCCCGGCGGAAGTGATGGGCGGGGCCGCGCTTGCCGTTGCGCCGGTGGGAGCGAGGCGACGGCCACGACGACGGGCCCGAGGATGTGGTTCATGTACGCGCTGAGCTGGCTGGCGCTGCTCATCCAGGCCGCCTTCGTCACCCTCGGCATCGGTGAGGCTCCCGCAGGCCACGGCCCTGCTCGTCCCCCCGCGGGAATGGTCTCGTCCGCGCCGGCCCCGCCCCCGGGCTCCGATGGTCTCGCCCGCCCCGCCCACCGCGGGCGGCGATTGGCTGGATGGTTTCGACCCGAGCTGCCCTTTGGCCCAGAGGAGCTGTCCCTCTCCTGCCCCGCCAATCATTCGCTCTTCTTTGCTCGGGAGGGGGAGGGAGGCTTCAGAAAGGCTGTTGGAGGAGCCGTGTCAGTGGCCCCAGTAGAGCCTCCACGAGCAGGCGCAGTCTTCCTCTCAGTGGCAGCTCCAGATAGGGCGATGGAGGGCTGTTGCCTCTATTATTAGTCATTGCCCTGCAAGAGTCACGACATCTCTCCCTGTGCCTCAACTCCAGTCATTTTCCCCATAAGGAGCCCCCAAAAGAAACCTCATAACTGCGATTGGTCTTTCAGCCCCCCCCCCCCCGAGTTTTAATGTGTTCGGCTGCCTCCCTGGGGATTCCCCTGGAAACAGCTGGTTAATGTTTGTGCTCTGCAGGCAGTGGATGATTTACCAAAGGAGGAGCTGCTTTTACATCAGAGTAAACGCTCTTTTTTCCTCTCCATGCAGCCCTCGCTGGCAGCAATTTTTATTTACTTCGCTTGTATCCCTGTCTTTCTCCACAATGGGAGATCCGTCGCCCTCTTCTTCGCCACTTTGCCCTCACAACAACCCAGTGGGGTAGGTTAGGCTGAGAGGGCAGTGACTGCCCCGAGATCACCCAGCCAGCTTCCATGGCACAAGTGGCGATTTGAACCTGGGTCCTCCAGATTCTCTAACCGCTACACCCCACTTCTGACCCATGGGGGAACAATAGCTGTAGTGTAATGGTGGGGTCCAGAGTCCTGGGGACATTGAATCAGATCCCTGGTCAGTTGGTAGCATTCCTCATAGGACTGTGAAGAGGCTTAAACAGGGAGGGGGAAGCACGGAGTCTGCCAACCCCCCTGCAGGAAAGTGTGGCATAGTGGTTAGACTAGCGTAGGACTAGTATCTGGGAGGCGTGGACTCGAGTCCTTGCTTGTGCGATGAAAGCTCACTGGGTGATCTTGGGCCAGTTGCCTCTTTCAGCCTAGCCCACCGCATAGGGTTGTTGTGAAGATAAAATGTAGGAGATTCCCTGCTCTGCTGCCTGGGCTGTGGAGGCTTATCTGGGGAATTCAGATTAGCCTGTACATTCCAACACACGTCAGCTGGGTGACCTTGGGCTAGTCATAGTTCTTCTGAGCTCTCTCTGCCCCACCTACCTCACAGGGTGTTTGTTGTGAAGGCAGGAGGGAAAGGAGATTGTCAGCCCCTTTGAGTCTCCTACAGGAGAGAAAGGGGGGATAGAAATCCAACTCTTCTTCTTCTTCTTCAAGTGACCATCCGCTGGGGGTCCGTGGCCCAAAATATGTTTGGCTAGCCCAGGGGTGTCCAACTGTGGCACCCTAGATGTTCATGGACTATGATTCCCATCAGTCCCTGCCAGCATGGCCAATTGGCCAGGGGTCTTTTGGCCTTAACCCTGTCTGGTGGAGCACTCTGTCCAATGAGATCTGGGCCCTGCGGGATTTGGTGCAGTTCTGCAGGGTTGGTAAGACAGAGCTCTTCCACCAGGCATACAATTGAGGCTGCTACTTTCCCCCCCTTTATTATTATTATTATTTAATTCAGCCATGTGAAAACATATATAAGGAAATTGTAGAAAAAAATCAAACTATATATCAAACAAAATAACAATAAAATGGATCTTAACATTCAATGAAATATAAACGTGTATTCAAGAGAGAACCTGCCATCTTACTGATTTCACCCAATGTATTGCTATTCAAATTATACCTGCTGGTAAATGTAAAAAAATTACTTACAGCCTTAACTACTAACTTATTAATAACATATACTAAAATATTTGTTTAGTTCCTCTGAATCTCATTTTAATCTGTATTGGTATTATATTGCCATTATTTTAAGGAATTGATTCAGCAACATATAAAAAATACAGTTGCTGCTTTCCCCCCCTCTTCCATTCCTTCCCATCCTCTTTTCTCCAACAGTTTTAGTATTGTATATTAATAAGTCAAGTCAAGTATTTATTGTTTGAGCCGTTGGCTATAACAATACAAAAATACATGCAGTTAAAACAGTAACTTAGTTAAAACAATAATTTAAATTAAAACAATAATTTAGTTTTACATTAAAATATAAATTATTAGTGTTCGCAATCTCTAAATTAAAATGCCCCATCAAATTCGTCCGATGTTTTTGCAGCTTCTTCAGCTAGTCTAAGTTAATCTCCAGTACTACAACATTAGTTCAAACAGCGCTTTAAATACTTTGCTCGTAGTTTCCTAGCCGCCAGGGCAAAGTATATTAATAAAACACAACCATCCATTCGTTGAGTTGTTTTAAATGATTATATTTTGTTTGGAATGGATTTTATTGTGTCATATAAAACGTTGAAAGCTGCTCTGAGCCCGTAAGGGAAAGGCAGCCTATAAAGCTAATTCAATAAATGGATTAAATAAATGCGCCTGGTTGTCCCTTCCAACTCTTGAGATTAGATAAGTAAAATCAGTGGCCGTATACCGTCCTCTGGCCACACAGGCTGGGTACAGGAGAGTCCAAGCCCCTGCAACTGAGGAGTCCAGAGTCCAGAACCTCGTCTGGCATTGATGACCATCAGTGTGGCCCAGAGGTGGGATCCAACCAGTTCTCACCACTTCTCTAGAAAGTGGTTACTAATTTTTTCTGAGTGCCGAGAAGGGGTTACTAAAGCAACCTCCCTGCCCAATGGGGACTGGAGGGGCGTGTGTGCGGCGGCGCCACTGTTTGAATCCCACCACCATCGGAACCTGTTATTAAAATTTTTGGATCCCACCACTGGTGTGGCCCCTTTGAAGTGCAGGTTCCACGGGCTCCTTGCCCAGGGAGGCGGTGGATTCTTGGCTTTGGCTGCGTTTGTCTCCAACAGCCCCTCCCTTCTCCTTTGCAGCGGCTGGATTGTACTACTTGGCAGAGTTGATAGAAGAGTACACCGTCGCGACGAGCAGGATCATTAAGTATATGATATGGGTAAGTCTCTGGCCGTCCTTGTACCCGCTCAGTTCCAGCTTCAGCCCACTGGCTTCTGTTCGCTTGTGCTGCGGAGCCCGAGTGCGCTGGGACGGATCAGGTGGCCGAGTGGGTGGGGCTCTGCTTCGGGTAGTCAGAGGAGAAGGTGCCCGTCAAACGGCTGAGAATTGTTTTGCTTGCCTCAACCAGCCTTGAAAGTGGCTGATTCCAGGCACGGGGTTTTTGCAGTGGTAGGCGGGTGGCCACAGTGGCTGCATGATTATTGCGGGTGAGGAGAAGAGCAGGCTCCATCCATCCACTGGCCAGTGGCCGTCAGCATCTAAGGCCTCACCTCTCTTTTCCTGAAGGAGGGCTTGTGTGGGCTGCCCTTTTGTGGATTCTTGCAGCTTCCTGGACAAGTGAGATGTGCTTTTTTTTCCTCTTCAAAAACAAAGGTGGAGCAGCAGATAACAAGCTTGCTCCCTCACCAACATGAACTCCCTTCAAATAGCCATGATTAGATATTTGAAGGGATGTCATGTTGGTGAGGGAGCAAGCTTGTTTTCTGCTGCTCCAGAGACTAAGACCAGGGGTAATGGGTTCAAGGTGAAAGAAAAGAGATTCCACCTAAACATCCGGAAAAACTTCCTGACAGTCAGGGCCGCTGGACAGTGGAATGCACGACCTCGGAGTGCGGTGGAGTCTCTTTCTTTGGAGGCTGGGTGGCCACCTGTCAGGAGTGCTTTGATGGTGTGTTCCTGCTTTGCAGGGGGTTGGACTTGATGGCCCTTAGGGGTCTCTTCCAACTCTATGAGTCTATGATACAGTGTGTATTGTGGAAGTGATCTTGTTCCTCGTGACACTTGGGTGGTAGATGCCCACACTTCCTGCCCTCTGCCACTTGTTGCTGTGTGGCCCACGTGGGCCCGTCTAAGTGTCAAATACTTTTTGCCTTCTTTCAGTTCTCCACAGCGGTGCTGATTGGGCTGTACCTCTTTGAGAACTTCCCCGGCCTCGTGGTTGGTGTGGGCCTCTTCACCAACCTCGTCTATTTTGGACTGCTGCAGACCTTCCCGTTTATCATGCTCACCTCTCCAAACTTCATCCTCTCCTGCGGTGAGCAACTTTGTGACACTGGCAGCCAACTGGGAGGATGGGTTGAAGATCCATGAATCTGTGGCAGTGAGAAACTTCTGAATCCCAAGATTCCCGATAGGGATAATTTCCAGTGGCTATAGAGCAGGGGTGTCCAACTCTGGCGCCTCAGATGTTCATGGACTACAATTCCCATCAGCCCCTGTCAGCATGGCCAATTGGAACAATGGGAATCATAGTCCATGAACATCTGGGGCGCCAGAGTTGGATGCGCCTGCTATAGAGCACGTTGCTGAGATAAGTTTCACAAGAAGCCAATGACTGTGGCATAGTGGCCAGAGTGGAGAGTTCTGGGTTCAGATTTTCACTTTCCACAAAATTTACTAGGTGACCTTGGCACACCAGTAATTGTCAGGCTAACCTCCTGTGCAAGGCTGTTGTGAGGATAAAATGGGAGAGAACTGTGTACAGGTGTATCCCAGACACCAGTTCCTGCAACTGAGCCTTGAAGGCTGCTAAAAGCCAGAGGAGGGGTGTTGTGTCGTCCTCGCCACTGTGTTGTGAGCCTCTTCCTTTCTTTGTCCCTCGGTCCTTAGCACAGGGATGTTTTATTTTTTCTCGCTGCACCAGGAAGCTCCCAGAGAAGTTGAGGGGGCCAAATAATCAACCACTGCTTCACTCAAACTTAACTTGACCACCAAAGTCCTGCAGCCAAGATTCTTTCGTTTGGTGTGTCTGATTCACTTGAAATATTCTGGGGCTGGCCAAGGATTTCATGCTGCCTTGAAATGGCACGGGGAAAGGGAGTCGAAGAATAGGATGCAGCTGAATTCAGCTGCTGGCAACCCACAAGGGTTGGAAACATGCTTTTCACTTTTATTTTAAGCAGCCCTGACTCTCTGAAACACAGCCCATGTGCTCACATTTTGTCATTGGGTTATGAGAGCCAGCGTGGCGTAGCGGTTAAGAGCAGGTGCACTCTAATCTGGAGAACCGGGTTTGATTCCCCGCTTTGTCGCTTGAGCTGCAGAGGCTTTATCTGGTGAACCAGGTTAGCTTGTGCACTCCAGCACATGCCAGCTGGGTGACCTTGGGCCAGTCCCAGTTCTTCGGAGCTCTCTCAGCCCCACGTACCTCACAGGGTGTTTGTTGGGGGGGGGAGGGAAAGGAGTTTGTAAGCCCCTTTGAGTCTCCTTACAGGAGAGAAAGGGGGGATATAAATCCAACTCTTCTTCTTGAGTGGCGTCTAATCGATGGCGACTGGGAAAGATGGCAAAACAGCCGCTTCCCGTTAGGCAATTTGCTGTTTTCTTTTTGCAGTCCTGGTCGTGTTGAATCACTACTTGGCGTTCCAGTATTTTGCAGAAGAGTATTACCCGTTCTCAGAGGTAAGAGGGTCACCGGGTATGCCGGAGAGCTTGTGGGGGAGGGGCGGCAGAGAAGAGGGATGGCACATGGGTGATGCACCTGCCCCCAAACAGGCAAGAGATTTGACCATGTCTCGGGAGGGAGGGGGCGGGCAGGAGATCACAGGTGGAAGGCTCGAGTCTCCCCCTTGTTCACTGTTGGCATCGGCTGAGGGTGCTGCCAGCCCTGCAGATGGGCCCAGAGTCCACGGCCCGTTCCTTGCTGTGGGGACTTTCCAGGCTGTAGCCGGAGGCCTCATGTTCCCGGAAGCAGGGGCGTGGGGGTAGTAGGACTGGCCCCACCTTTGCCTGATGCTCTCTTTGTGTCTCCTCCGCAGGTCCTTGCCTACTTCACCTTCTGCCTGTGGCTCATCCCCTTTGCCTTCTTTGTTTCCTTGTCAGCCGGGGAGAACGTGCTTCCTTCCACAGTGCAGACAGGAGGTGAGTTGGTTAGGCCGGCCTGGCTCCGGCATGTGCGTCCTTTGCCCCATTAGACAACAGCGGAGACTGTGGAGCCCATCTTAATAAGCAATAAGCAAGCCTTTATTGGCATAGACAGCAGTACAACAATAATAAAAACAGATTAAAAAGCATATACAATACAGGATATACATGTTAGGACGAAGGAAATCTACTGGCATTTAGTAATTTCCAGGAGAAAGTCTGCCACTATCATACAGAGAGAAGGATCAGGGTTGTCCAACAAGTAGTGTAATCTGATTAAATCGGGGAGATGGGGTAAATGTAAAGGTGTGAGATTCACATGCTTGGATCTGATTTCCTTGAATCTGAGACAGTGGAAGTGGTGAAATGGTGAGCCAGAGATTCCAGCTGAGCCAGCCGTTACATGGGCACAATCTTTTAGCCTTTTCTTGCTTATTAAATCTGCCATGTCACAAGGAGCTGAGAGAGTAACGTTAAACCTAGTGAGCATTATGGCTCTCCCTTTGAAGACAGGGTTTATTAAATGATACAAGTGGTATGCCAAATTAGCCCCGTTCAAATGGGAGAGAAAAATACACAGGGGAGCACGTTTTCTTGGCTGCGGTGATTAGGGTAGAGAACTCTCTATTCAATAGTTGACCTTTTAATTTCCTATAAGCTTCTGAGTAGGACAAAGGGCAAAGTGAATCCACTGACAGTCCAATAGAGGCAATTTTTTCTTCAATTATGGAAAACCAGGGGTTGGAATGGGTGTCAGAGAGCAGACGGTGGACCAGGGAATTACAGTCCGAGAGAAAATGAATTTGCAACCAGAATCTAAAAGTCCTCAGCCAAGCGGCTGATTCCAAGGAGTTTTGACCTAACTCCAGACAAAGGGCTGCATAGGGCATGCAATTTGGGAGTCCAGTTATCTTGTGAAAAAATTTGGATGGAAGAGAATTCAAGGTTAATAGCTTGAATCCAAATTGGGACGTGGAGCCCATCTGCTAGTTGTGCGTAACAACTCTGCTGTCAAATTCACAATTTCTGGGAAGTTGCCCACAAAGTTCCAGAGGGAGGAGAGCAGCCGTGCAGGTTGGGCATGTGGGGGGAAGGAGGAACTCTGCTAGGCTTTCTGCTAAAGCCCCTCTTGGTGTTCAGCTGATGTTAGCTGCCAGCTCTGGAAGCGGACCTCTGCTTGACTGGCTGGATACAAGAAATGTCAAGCGTAATAGTCAGTGTAGGCAGAGGCGTACCGGCACTAAACGGGGCCCAGGGCCAACCCCTGCCCATCCCCACAAGTTTCCCCATTGCCTGGTTAAGCGAAGCTTGGAGGCGAAGAAATTCGGGAGGGCAAGAGCGGCGGCCATCCTACTGCTCCTGCGCCACCTGCTGCACCCATGCACCCAGCTTTTCCGCCCCCTCCCCATCTGCCGCCTTGTGGCCACTGGGGCCACCCCGGGCCGTCCAACCTGGTGCAGAGCTCATGGGGAGGACATCCTCCGCCGAGGAGGGCAGGCAGTGCGATCCTCCCAACGGGTTCCATCAGAGGAGTGGGGGGGCGGGTGATTTGGCACCCCCCGTGTGATCAAATGAGTGGCGCCCGGGGACATGTGACCCCACAAGTTCCTCTGGCAGGTACACCACTGAGTGCAGCCAGTGTACTGTTCTTTGGAGAGAATGCAGCTGTCTTCTGTTCTTGCATGCCTGTAGGGTGGGAGGGCAGCCGTGGAACAGCCAGCCAGGCCGGGCCAAGTTGCTTTGCTCCTAAAGATCCACAGGCCAGAGCTGTGGGAAGTTTTCCTGAAACGGTTCTGGTTTTCACCGTGTCTTTCTCTCGTCTTCTCAGATGACGTAGTATCCAACTACTTCACGAAAGGCAAGCGGGGAAAACGCTCCGGCATCCTCCTCATCTTCTCGTTCATTAAGGAAGCCATCCTGCCGAGCCGCCAGAAAATCTATTGATGCCGTCGCCTCCCCTAAACGCCTTCTGTTCATGCCTGGACCCTTTTATCCAGATGGAACTTGAGGTCCCTGTGCCAAGGCGGTCACCTCTCATTCCTGTGTTTGGAATGACTCGTTCATGACGCAGGGACAGGCGAACGCCACCGGCAGCAGCCCAAAACTCTGGTGGGTGGCCGCTGGGAATGCCCTGTTTTGCACAGCTGGCTTCAGGTGGTGACCGTGGTCACAGCAGGGGAGAGCCTTATAAAACGTTGGCTCTTTCCTCTGCAGTCTTTGAGCTGTCATCTTTCGTACCGAAAGCCAAAATCCTTCCTCGACAAGGTGCATCAGCCACAGACTGACTGACCTTTTTCCTTATCATGACGGTCTTCCATGGTTTCGCCCGTGGGTTTTTCCAGGCTTCGGATCAGTGCACACAAAAGTAACCCTCACCAGCATGGTTCCCAAGCACTGCTTCGTAAGCCGTCGTCCACAGACTTCCATATACAATTCTTGTAATAAATGCATCTCTGATGTTGTGACAGAGAGGTGGGCAGAGATCTTGGCTTCTGCATTTCTTCGATGTGACCTTTTTGGAGACCAAATGGTGGTCGGCATTTACGAAAAGGAATCCCAGCCTTCTAGACAAGGAACTGTGGGCTGTCTCTTCTCTGTCGTCGTTGTTGTTGGAGACATTCAGAGGCCTTCGCAGCTGCTTTTTGGGATGTCCAAAGAACATTTACGCAGGACTTCCTTGATCTGCACTGCCCAGCATTTGAGTTAAACAAAGCTATTGAAAAGTCCTGTTCAAAAACAAAGGTAGCTGGCACATCCTACCCTTGGCAAGGTTTAATGCCCGCGGAACCCATATCACTGACTGGAAAATAAGCAGCGTGCGCATCT